>NC_064854.1:57917438-57964938 GCF_024139225.1 Suncus etruscus | reverse complement strand
AGTCTTCTTCCTTTAACCCTGCACGTACTTGAAATGGGCTTAATGTCATGGTCCAGCATGGACATACGGTCTGCAGGGTGGGCTCTACATTCTGTGAGCACTGTTTTGGCAGCTACCCCCACTCCACTCCACCCCAAAAAACACAAAGAAGGGAAGTGACTTAATTTTAGTTTTTGTTTTGTTTGAGGGCCACATTTGGCTGTGCTCAGAGGTCACTGTGGGTGGGCTCAGAGGACTATAAAAATACTGGGAATCTGGGGCTGAAATAGCACAGCACAGTGGTAGGGCATTTGCCTTGCAAGCAGTCGACCCAGGACCAACAGTGGTTCAAATCCCGCATCCCATATGGTCCCCGTGCCTGCCAGGAGAGATTTCTGAGCAGAGAGACAAAAAGAAAAGTACTAGGAATCAATCAAACCTGTGTTAGCCACATACAAGGCAAGCACTCTACCCACAATACTGTTTTCCAGCCCCTATTTTAAAAATTTGTTTGTTTGTTTATTGGGCTATCTCCAGCAGTGCTCAGGGTTGCTCTACACTTAGGGATCATTCCTAGCAAGCTCGGGAAACCATTTAGGATGTTGGGGATAGAACCCCAGTGTGCAAGGCAACTGCCTGATGTACTGTCGCTTTGGCCTCTATTTTTACCTTTTTTTTTTTTTTTTTTTTTTTTTTTTTTGGTTTTTGGGCCACACCCAGTAACGCTCAGGGGTTACTCCTGGCTATGTGCTCAGAAGTTGCTCCTGGCTTGGGGGACCATATGGGACACCGGGGGATCGAACCGCGGTCCGTCCAAGGTTAGCGCAGGCACCTTACCTTTAGCGCCACCGCCCGGCCCTATTTTTACCTTTTATTCTCAGTGCATTTCTCAGAAAAATAACTCAGGGTTTCAGGACCAAAGGAGCACTCAGTGGGCTGAGTATGTGCTTTGCACGCAGGAGTCCCAGAGTGGAGGATTAGATCCTTGACATGGATTCACCAGGAGTGAGCCCTGGGCCCCCGAGGGTGTGGTCTCAAACAAGTTAAAAGAATTTTTAAGGGCCCAGAGAGATAGCACAGCGGTGTTTGCCTTGCAAGCAGCCGATCCAGGACCAAAGGTGGTTGGTTCGAATCCCGGTGTCCCATGTGGTCCCCTGTGCCTGCCAGGAGCTATTTCTGAGAAGACAGTCAGAAATAACCCCTGAGCACCGCCGGGTGTGGCCCAAAAATCAAAAAAAAAAAAAAAAAAAGAATTTTTAAAATCTGGGTCATGTCTAGGATTATTGTTACCTCTGCTCTTTTGTGTCTCGCCTCTGCAGTGCTCCTTGCTGGGCAGAGTGCGGCTGGAGTGTGCCGACCTGCTTGAAGCCCGAGGTGTGGTACTGCGGGACCCAGCCGTGTTCTCCTTCTTATGGGTGGTGGATTTCCCGCTCTTCCTGCCCAGGGAGGAGAACCCTGTGGAGCTAAATGCAGCACACCACCCCTTCACTGCCCCACACCCTGCCGACCTCCACCTCCTGCCCACTGAGCCTGCAAAGGTATGAATCTGTCCTTCTGTGGGGGCAAGGGAGAGGGGAAACCAAGGCATGAATGGCTGCCTTTCCTGTCCAGCCCACTCCTAAAAGTTCCAGAACAAAAGTTCTTGGGTCTGCCCTTTTGGTCTTTGGCCAGCTTGGAGGTCAAAGGGAAGATGGCTGAAAGGAGTTAAGACGCAGGGCTAGCTAAGAATGGCTGAATGCTTAAAAGGTTATGATATAGGCCACACATGTGGTGGATAGGATATGAATAAAGCTGATACTTCCTGAAAAAAAAAAGTCCTTGGGTCTGAGGCAGTGGCTCCCACATGGTCCTTGGATAGTGCAGGGCCTTCCCTCTGTAGGGCCGACCCCCTGACATTTGTCCCTTTGCTGACGCTTGGCTCTTGCAGGTCCGGGGCCAACACTATGACTTGGTTCTTAACGGCTGTGAGATAGGAGGGGGCTCGATCCGGATTCACCAAGCTGCGCTCCAGTGCTATGTCCTGGAAACTGTGCTCAAGGTAATGGAAGTGCTGATGCTGCCTTTGCTCCCAGCTGCAGTAACTTTTGGTTAGATTCTCTATGAGGTGATGAACACATGGCACAGAAGTTGGCACTGAAGGGTGCTAAGCACTGATCCAGGAGTAGCCTGGCTTGGCCAGGTGTGCCTCCCCCCCAGATTGAATTGTTATGAGCGGAAAAACTTATGACCAAAATACCAAAATAATGCTGATTTCTCTTTCTTCTGTTACTGAGACTTTGAAAAGCAAATGGGCATCGCTGTCATTAGTGCTTACAGTGTCTGCCAAACACTGGCCCTGCCTCTTTTTACTCTCTGTGCTGGATTCTCATCTGCATGGTGGGTCAAAGCCCCATTTTATTTTTTAATTTTTTTTATTTTGGGACCACACCCAGTGGAGCTCAGAGTTTACTCCTGTCTGTGCTCAGAAATCCTCCTGGCAGGCTTAGGGGACCATATGGGATGCCAGGATCAAACCCGGGCTCATCCTGGGTTGGCCATGTACAAGGCAAACACACTACTACTATGCTATCACTCAGGCCCCACAAAGCTCCATTTTATTTTATTTTATTTTTTTTTTTGATTTTTGGGCCACACCCGGTAACACTCAGGGGTTACTCCTGGCTATGTGCTCAGAAGTTGCTCCTGGCTTGGGGGACCATATGGGACACCGGGGGATCGAACCGCGGTCCGTCCAAGGCTAGCGCAGGCAAGGCAGGCACCTTACCTTTAGCGCCACCGCCCGGCCCCTAAGCTCCATTTTAAACACAGTCACTACTTTCCCTCTTCCTCCAGTCACTGCTGTCATTGAACTTACTCTGGGCCCCAGCACCTCGTCACTGTGACCAAACAACATCCTCTCTTGCTCTCTCTCTGCGCCCAGGCCTCCATGTCCCTGTAGTCACAGACACTTTAATGGACATTTCTGTGCACCTTTGTGCCTGACTTGTCTGGAGATCCTTTTGACTTGGGGTCACTCTGGGACTAGCAGTGCTGGGGTCCACCAGCATATTTCCACTAGTGCTCTGTGGGCACTGGACTATACTGGGTTGTGCTGGGAAGGGGCCAGCTGGGTCTAGAACTGTTCCCTGCACATACAAGTTACATGCCCTGACCCACATTACTTCTGGGCCTCTGAACAATGAGATTCTTTTGCTATATTTTTTAACTCAATATTCGCCTTTTAAGAGGTTAAGTTTTCTCTGTGGCCCTTGTAGCCCCCCAGCTTGTATTTATGTTGTTTCCCTTTGTCTTTCAGGAAGATGTGAACCTTCTCTCCCACCTGCTACAGGCCTTAGACTCAGGGGCGCCCCCTCATGGAGGAATTGCCTTAGGTAAACCATCAGCCCTTCTTTGCACCATATTTGAGCTCTGGGCATAGGGGTTTGGGGTGAGGGAGTCACTAGGGGATGGGGCGGGTAAGTGTCGGGGTGTGGCCTGAGTATTATACAGAACATTTGTGTTTTCACTCAGATGTAGTTCAAGTGGTAGGGTATTTGCCTTGCACATAGCAGACCCCACATGGACCCTGGTTTGATTCCCAGCATCCTATATGGTTCCCCAAGCCTGCCGGGAGCGATTTCTGAGTGCATAGCCAGAAGTAACTCCTGAGTGCCGCCAGATGTGGCCCCAAAAAATCAAAAACCAACAAACAAAAGATATAGTTCACTAGTTGTAAAGATAGATTTCACCCTTGGGTACCCCCACATTCATTAAACCATCCAACCTGGTTGGCTGAAAATTGCCAGGAAGGCCCTCAGCATCTCTGTGACCCTCCCCAAATGCCACTTGATTTGGGGGTAAAAATCTAGGACCCAGAGCATCTGCTGGTCCACCTAGCTGCATCCCTTAAGATCGGATACGGGGCCCGGAGAGATAGCACAGCAGTGTTTGCCTTGCAAGCAGCCGATCCAGGACCCAAGGTGGTTGGTTCGAATCCTGGTGTCCCATATGGTCCCCCATGCCTGCCAGGAGCTATTTCTGAGCAGACAGCCAGGAATGACCCCTGAGCACTGCTGGGTGTGGCCCAAAAATCAAAAAAAAAAAAAAGATCAGAAGTCAGCATCCCTCAGATCCCTCGGCTCTCTGGGGCTCACAGGCTCACCCCAAGGTAGTACAAATATGCTGGCACACCCCTGATGGCTAGAGACACCCTGGAGGGTCACTCCATAGGGCATATCTGTCCTCCCAAGTTCTCTGCATGTGGCAGCTGTACTGGGACCTTTGTACATACAATGGATAGTCTCAGTGACTTGTGAATATCAGGCCTGGGTTTCTCCCAGAAAAAAGCACCCCAGCCACAGAGGCTTCCTAAAAAGGTGAGGGACTATCTGAGCTACAGCTAGTTAGATGGTAATCAAAAGGCTGATGCAGACTCTGCCTGCAGGAAACCTGGGTTTGATTCCCAGAACTGCCATGAAAACAAGAGAAAAGTCACTAGACCTTCAGGAAGTGGGGTCACTCCTCACCCCAGATAATGGCCCTTAACTCTGTTTGATTGACAGGTTTAGACCGGCTAATGTGCCTTGTCACTGGAGCGCCAAGCATCAGAGATGTCATAGCCTTCCCCAAGTCCTTCCGGGGCCATGACCTCATGAGCGGGGCCCCTGACTCCATCCCCACTGAGGAACTGAAATCCTATCACATCCAGATCTCATGGCCCCCCGACTAAGAAGCCAGAAAGAGTTCATCGTGCCACTCACAACCCCCAAAGAGTTGAACTTCAGCACCCTGCCCACTTTGCTCCCCCTGGGCTAAATTCCCACCCAGAGTTCTCCACAGACCTGACGTGCAAGTTTTTGGGTGAAAGGGACGTGGGTGACATTCGTACCACAAAAAAAAAAAAAAAAAAAAGAAACCTAATTTTGACTTGAAAACATTAGAATGTTTTGTTTGGGGGCCACACCCAGGAGTGCTCAGGGGCTATTATTCCTGGTTCTCTGCTCAATAATGAGCCATGGTGGAAGGTACTCGGGACCATATGGGGCACTGGGAATTAGAACCATAGTGGAATGCAAAGCAAGAGCCTTAAACTTTGTGTATCTCTTCAGCTCCGATTATTAAGATTTTTAAATTAGTTCTTTTGAAGTTTTTTACACAAAGAGATGTGAAAGATTTCTGCTGGACTAATCTAATGGCTTCACATTTCCTGCAGGTTTTATTTTTGGTCCAGGGACTCAAACCCAAGGCCTCACAGATGAATCCAGTGCTTTAAATTGAACTGCATCACTGGCATTTTCACATTTTTCATACCTGGTTCAGAGGTTGTTTGCTAAGCATAAACATCAAATTGTGTGGTAAATATGGGCACGTCTGGTCTGTTGGGCAGGGGACAGAGGGTGATCAGTATAAACCACCATTTTAGAATCCCCAAAACTCAGATAAAACAGTGATATCTCTAGAGATTTGATACAGTTGAGACACTAGATAAAATACCAAAAAGATCACTCAAGGCCCCACATGTTTCACCTTGTACATATTCCAAAATTTAATTTCAGGGCCAGAGCAATAGTCTAGCCGGCAGGGTACTTGTCTTATATATAGCCAACCTGGTTCCATATATGGTCCCCAAATCGAGCAGGGATGAGCACATAGGGTACAGCCAAGTGTGGCATAGGCCCTTTCTGGCCTATAACGCTTGCTCTGGTGACCTCAATTCTCAGGTAGGGCTGATGCTCAGTATAAAAAATAGGCCTTACATGGGACTGGAGAGAGCAGTGGTAGGGAGTTTGCCTTGCACACGGCCAATCCAGGACAATGGTTCAAATCCTGGCATCCTATATGGTCCCTGTGCCTTCCAAGAGCGATTTCTGACCCAGGAGTAACCTGAGCATTGCCAGGTGTGACCAAAGCTAACCAACAACAAAAAACAGGCCTTACATATGTGATCCTGGAACTACAGAACAAATGAGTCTCATTAGGTCTACTAATCCCCACAATACTAATAAAATGAGAAGAGGGGCAGAGGATGTTCAATGCGGAAGATGATTGCCTTGCACGCATCACTCATGTTTGATCGCCAGGATCCCGTGTAAGTCTCCTGAACATAGCATTGTGGAGTGTGGGGCCTAAAACCCAAAAATCAAAAGTAAAGTGGGAAGAGGGACTTATGATCTGAGAATTGTTTTTGCCTTGACATTCTGCTAATTTGACAAATACTAAATGTCAGTTTGATATGCCCCACTTCTTTAGTAGCACTCTAGTCATATCCTTTATTTTTGGTTTTTGGGCCACACCTGGTGGCACTCAGGGTTACTCCTGGCTGTGTTCAGAAATTGCTCCTTGAGGGGGCAGGAGCAATAGCAGTGGTAAGGCATTTGCCTTGCACACAGCCAACACAGCATGGACCCCAGTTTGAATCCTGGCATCCCATATGGTCCCCTGAACTGGTCGAGGGGCGGGAATGATGGCACAGTGGAAGGGCGTTTGCCTTGCATGCAGCTACCCAAGACAGGCTTGAATTAGATGTTATCCCATAGTTGCCAAATCTGCTAGAAGCAATTTCTGGGGAGCAGAGCAATAGCACTGCATTAAGATGTCTGTAATGCACTCAACCAACACAGGATGGCCAGCTGTTCAAATCTCAGTATCCCGTATGGTCCCCGGAGCCTGCCAGGGGTGACTTCTGAGTAACCCTTCTGCCATTAATGAGTGGAGAGCCTGGAATAATCCTTGAGTGGTCTGTTGTGACCCAACCCGTTTCCCCCTCCCCCATTACTCCTGGCAGGCTCAAGAGACAAGGTGCAAGGCAAATGCCCTACTGCTGTGCTCTCTGGCCCATATCCACTTTTTTGAGAACTCTAGGGCCACTCAACAGTGAAACTGGCCAGGGTAAGGGTCCTCAAACTATGGCCTATGGGCCACATGCAGCACACCAAGTGGCATCTTTTTTTCTGGCTTCTGGGCCACACTTTGCATGCCAGGTACAAGCTTTAAGCAGATCCCAGTGACCCAGATATCCAAAGAAAGCTGCTAGAGAGCTGAGGTATCACTATCTTGTGTCATGGGCAATCCCTTCTCTCCCAGTTTTCTCAGCATTTGGATGGCCTCTCATTGGGAGAGGACAGGAAAACAAAGCATTCACTTTAACCCCTGAAATCCAAAGCACTAAGGCAAAACTAATTTTCTTGCTGGGGTAAGACTAATCTTGGATCACCAACAGTGGACAGCAACTATTCCCAGTAGTACTTGCACCAGAATGCTACTGGGACTTGAGCAAATGCTTCCTAGAACCAAGGAGACACAACCCATGCCCACATGGTGAATACTCCCATTACTGCTTCCCATCAGCCAAAGCTGCCATTGTCCATTGGGACAATCTAGAAGGCAGGAAGTGGAGAATCTTGGGGTGACCCAAGCACTATGGGAGGCTGCATGTGGTGGTAACCTGGCAACAGTTCCTGCAAAAGGTTGTAGAAGACTATCCAGCTGGCCTGGACCTGAACTCAGACTGTGACAAAGTATTAGGAACCCAAATTTTTCTTAAAACATACAACATCAACAAGCACACTAAAGATGGCTTAACAAATTTATTAAAAGTCAAATTAATCTTTTAAAACAATGCTTCTATCTTGAGTTGAGGCTCTTCCAGAACTCTGAAAAGGAAAAAAAAAAGGTGTTTTATCATACCATATACCCATATTCCAAATCTAGTGGTATTTTGAATGTACAGAATATCAGATCTTTCCTTGTCATCAAGTGAATCAGTGAGAGAGTTCAAGTTGAGGTGAGATCATCATTTATTCTTTAATAAATCAGCAGTATGGATATTATGAAACCTCACCTTCCTTTCCAATGGTTCACAGGATTGCTCTTACACCCTAAGAGCAAATGTTACACATATTAGTAATGGAGAAAAATCAACTTCACCCACTTAAAAAGTCAAGTAACCTCAGAATAAAAATGGAACGGTTTTTGAGTAATATCACTTTATCTCATTTGGCAGAATCATAACATCACTGGTCACATTCCTCATCTATTTTTAATGTATTTACCCAAAACAGACCTACCTTGATATTTTCCCAAGTTAGCAGATGATCTACCTGTTTTAAAAAATAAAGTTTTATTAGTGCTGGCCTGGCTGAAACCAATGTTTGTACTACTGCCTCAAACACCTTGAAAGCCAGTCTGGTACACAACCCACATGCTCTTGGCACCTGATGGCTGGCAAACCCCCATCATGCACCTTATCTTGCATAGTCAAAGCATATAATTTAGCATTTCTTCAGATGGTAGCCATTACATCAGATAGGAGCGAAAGACTATTATAGTGCTCATCACTACTTATCAGCTGAACTATGTGATCATCATTGTAGTGGCTCCATCAATCATTCAGTAGAAGAAAAAAATAAGACTTGGGCATTACCTAGCCTACCAGGACTTGCCAACATCTTGTTCCTTGCATCGTGTATGGCTTTGCAACTCATGCCTGTAGAAATTTAGGTAAATTCAGAATACTAGATACCAGAGTTAAGTTAATTCCTAAAACCTCTCAGCTGTTTCAGGTTGTTTTAGTCTTCACTCTTTTCAGAGAGATTCCCATCTATTTGAAAAATCATCACTAACAGCATCTTAGGAGTGTGAAAGTAAATAGATAAACACAAACCTTTTTCATCCAGGGTCTTCAAAAGTGGTACCTAGAAAAAACAAAACTGGTGTACATGGTATCTAATACATGGGCCAGAACCCACTTTGCAAGAAAATGCATGCTCCCACCTTAATACTGTCAGTAACAAACACTCCAACAGAATAGAATTCACTACATGCCAAGAACATGAGTTAGTTTTAATAAGCTGCCCTATGCAGCTACAGCATTTAGTTCCTGGTTACATGAGTGTCATACTTGATTTCCATCCTTACCCATATATCCGATAAAGATGGGTGTCCTCACTTTCATTCAGCAATAGCTAAATAAAAACCAAGATACATCATTGAAACAATAAGCACTGTCACATTATTCCCAGACTTGAGTCAACACAGGGTCATTCAGTGTTAAGTTTGTCTACATGCTTAGTTCAGGTCAGACATTTGATTAACATCATTAATAAAAACCCCGTTCAGGAGTACATGCCCAAGTCAACATTCAGCCACAGGAAAGCCATTTAAGTTGCTTAGTCTAGTTAGTATTATCCCTTAATTATGTCCTCAAAGAGGCCATGAATACTTACCAGAAACAAACAACCCCATAGGTTCAAGACTCAAGTTCACCTAGGAAACAAAAATTATTTTATAATGGCAAACAAGCTACATCTGAGCTTTATCCAAACACATGCTTCGAGTCAGGTAGAGCTAATAAGACCTTCACGAGGAAATCAGTCTTTGCTTATCATCACACAGGCAGGCAGTTTTTTAAAGGACAACCCAAGATTCATTGGGTACTCATGTTGAATCAACTTCAATTTATTTTACTTACCGATTCAGCTTCCAGTCAATTGTTTCGAGCCTAGCAAGAAAAAGTCTATATTAATAGTGCCCAGCATCTAATTTTAAGGCCACTACCTTCACCTAGATACATCAGAAAAATGGTACATCTCTTCATGAGAATCTGCTGAACTATGCAACCATCATTGTATCTGTTTCTTTCCCCCTTGCCTCAAAATCACCAAGTTCTGCTTGAAAAAGGAAAGTCCATAACCTCTTTCAAAGACTTGATGATCCTTTGACTCCAGGTGGCCAGGAGTGATCCCTCCATACTGCTGGTTGTCCCCAACTAAACTCGATCCCAAGGTCATAGTAGACTTCTCACCCTTTTTATCCAGGGCTTGCAGGCAAAACTGGCACATTATGACCTAGGTGTAAAACAAACAAAAAAAACTATAAATCCAGCTGTCCCATACCTGCTCTCCCCAACCCGTCCAGGGTTTTTTTGGAGCCTCAGTTGCATTATTGGTGGTAATAGAATTCTCGTCATTCCCACAGTCAAGAGTAGCAAATAAAATGTCATCACAGTGGCACCCACGGGCAAGATTTTTTAGCCTGTCTCGGAAAGATGCGTTAAGGACTTACTTGAATGGCGGGTCTCCACTTAACAGTCCTAAAAGAGGGATTTAAAAAAAAAATGACTTTATCCAGGCTCTCACCCCAAGCTCAGCGCCCACTCCCAGGATGATCTAAAGAAGCCTCAGATAATTGGGTGTTTTCAGAAATCCCTTCTGTCCACTACTCTTACACCATCATAGGCTCTTCCCCTGCCACGGCCCGACCCATGCACGCATGTTTCGCTTTTCCTGCAAGGAACCGGCCTCACCTGTTGCTGCATCCGCTGCCGCCAGCCATATTGCTCCGTTGCTCGGCGCCATTCCTGGAAGCAGAGAGCGGGGCAAGGGGCGGCGTCTGAGGTCAAGGCGGTTCCAAGCCTTGCTGCAGGGAGCAAAGCGTGCACGGCCCCGCCGCCGTCAGAGCCGTTGGCATTCATCAGCCAAATGTCAGATGTCCCTACCAACATGAGCTTCATCATAGGCAGCAACAGCAGCGCAGCAAAGGCCGCACACGCCGGGCCTTCCCTGAACCATAGCACCGGGCGACCTCCACCCATCCACCCCGGGAGTATCCGGCCTCATGCTTTGCTCCGCGTAATCCCCCAACATCGGCTGCCCGAAAGCCTGCAAAGACTACGAAGCGGCCTAAAAGCCACCAGCAGCTTTGCACGAGAGTAAAATACTAAGAATGAGCCGAACCCAAATACTGGGAAGCACGAAAGAGAAAGGTACGAAACAAACCTGCAAAGGCCGCCATGCCGCTGCAAAAGACAGAAGGCAGCCAGAACGCTCCTATATATAGCAGGCGCCTCCGTGACGTCATGACGCACGCGCCCGTACGCCTGCGTCGGCATCTGGCCCCGCCCCAACCCGCGCCTCTTTTCCCGCGGTGGTGGGCGGGGACAGAGCGGCCACGTGACTCCAGTCCCCGCCCACCGGCGGCGCGGCGGAGGAGGAAGCGAAGCGGGGAGGGGGCGCGCGCCGCTGGGGAGGGGCGCGGGGGGCGGCGGCGCGCGGGTGACTGATTTCCTTCCGGCACGTCGCCCGCTGCGGGGGAGGGGGCGGGGGTTTCACTTCCGGGACGGGGTTCCGGCCCATTCCGGCCCATTTCCACCCCCGGAGGTAGGTTGCTGCTCCGGCCCTGGGTTCGGGCCTCCACCACGCACACGCCCCTCGGGGTTCGCCCTGCCCCGAAGGTCGCGTCCGCTGCAGCCTGGGCTCCCCCACCTCCACCCCGGGGTGCTCAGGTCCATGCCACGCCCCTCGCCTCCCCAACTTCAAGGCACTGGGGAGACCCGGCACCCTGCTCTTGGCTCAGGCCCGGGTGCAGCGGTGCAGAGCTGCAGGCCCCTCCCTCAGGACCCCGGGGTGGGCGTCCCCGACCCCCTGTCCCTCTCCACCCTCACGCCCAAGGTCGCCTGGACACACCCAGACACACACTCCCACCTCTCAGCTGCTCCCGCCTCTCCTGGACCCGCTCCCGGGGCGCCGCCCCCTTCCCACCCAGCGCATCACTCTCCCCCTTAGGGGCGCACTCCTGGCACCCCCTTCCTGCTCCTCGTCGACACCCCCTCTCAAGTTTGCAAACTCGAGCTGCCAAGCCCCAGGCGGTTCCCCTTATTCTTCACCCACGCACCCCACTCCCCTCTTGCAGCTCTCCCCCGGGTGCTGCCCAACTTTGGCTCCAAATTAATCACCTCTGAAATTCGGGATGGCCTGGACCCGGATGGCACCTCTGGGAGTCAAAGTTGCAAAACAGACAAAAACGCTTTGGAAAAAGGTCAGATTGGCTCAAGAGTTGAGTTGTGTTGACAGTTGTGTGTGTGTTTGTGTCTTGTGTCTTCGCCCGCCGGTTCCCTCTCCCTCCACTTGATAGTTGGTGCAGTTCAGAAGCAGAACTGAGTGAGGAGCGGCAGTGCTTGGTGTTCAGTAACTAGAATGTCATATACACGGATTAAGGGACCCCGGTGTAGACACTGAGGGCTCAGTCAGTGGTTGTTTAGGATTTATGCAAACTATCACCAACCGTTTGAAGACTGGCCGTGGATTGCAGTTATATGCTAACAAAACAAAACAAAATAAAGCAAAGTTCACCTTTAGGGAACAAAAATTTTAGGATCCAAGTATCTTTACTCGCTAGGGGTTACCAGCTTTGAATCTAAATTGAGGCAACTTATCTAACCTTTCCACATTCTGAGAACAGAAGTGGCACTTTGATGTGTCTTGGTTTGAGTCTTGACAAAGTTCTGATGTCCCCAACCTAGTGTTTGGCTGAGAGATATAAGTCAAAGGCCTTTTTTGGCACATACCCCTCCCCACCAACTCGAATTTAGAAATAATGGCTTACTTTCAGATGGATCATGAGTCCCATGTATAAAATATTAAACATAATTCATACCATATTAAGGTAGAGGCCTGCCCAACCTACCCATGTGGGTATAATTGCATTTATTCCAAAAGCAGCTTTCTTGCCTCTTCCGAAGAAAATTTAGTTTGGGGAGTTTATATTTATTGTGGAAATTTAAAAAAATATCATAGCTTCTTAGTAAAGAAAGTTGGAGCATAGTTTTAAAATTTAGGAATTCCAACAGTCCCTTTTTGGTATTAAGTACATCTTATTTTTTGGACCACATCCAGTAGTGCTCAGGAGATTATATAGAATGCTAGGGATCTTAGGTTAGCTGTGTACAAGTCAAACTATGTACTTATCATTCAGGTCCCAAATTGTATCTTTTTGATAAACTCAAAATGCCTGTGAGTGCTGTTTGTTGGGGTATTGGAAAGGTTATGATTGGGAACTTTTTTTTGAAACGTTATTGATTGATTGACTGATGGGTTTTGGGCCACAACCAGCGCGATGCCAAGGGGTTACTCCTGGCTCTGCACTCAGAAATCGCCCCTGACAGGCTGGGAGACAATCTGGGATGCCAGAATCAAACCCAGGTCAGCTGCCTGTAAGGCAAATACTCTACCGCTGTGCTCTCTCTCCGGCCCCTATGATTGGGAACTCTTGACATTTGAATCCATGCCCTTTTTTTTTTTTTTTTTTTTTATCAGTGAAACAAAAAGAAAAGAAAAGAAAAATGGTCCCTTGGGGAACCTTACGGGATGCCGGGGATCAAACAGGGGTCGACCACTTGCAAGGCAAGCACGTTCTCCCCTGTACCATCACTTCGGCCTGTTTACCTGCTGTTTCTAAAGAACATTGAACTGGACCACGCACAAGGAGATTGAACCTTCGATCACTGATGAGACTGTGGCTTCTTCCTCTTCTGGCGGAGGGTTGAATCCGGCCCGACCATGGAGAAAGGAGGAAACATACAATTGGAGATTCCTGATTTCAGCAACTCAGTCCTGAGCCACCTCAACCAGTTGCGCATGCAAGGCCGCCTGTGTGACATTGTGGTGAATGTTCAAGGGCAGGCGTTTCGGGCTCACAAAGTGGTCCTGGCCGCCAGCTCCCCCTACTTCAGGGACCACATGTCCTTGACTGAGATGAGCACCGTGTCTATTTCCGTCATTAAGAACCCCACGGTGTTCGAGCAGCTCCTTTCGTTCTGTTACACAGGGCGGATCTGCCTGCAGCTGGCGGACATCATTAGCTACCTGACGGCCGCCAGTTTCCTGCAGATGCAGCACATCATAGACAAATGTACCCAGATCCTGGAGGGCATCCACTTCAAAATTAACGTGGCCGAGGTGGAAGCCGAGTTGGGCCAGCCCAGGACAAAACATCCCGAGAGGCTGCCTGAATCTCCCCGGGCCACTCCAGGGCTCAACCGCTCCCTCAGCCCCCGCCTGAACACCCCCAAGTGCAGTCGGCGGGGCCAGATGAGCGGGATGCTGGATGTGCGGGAACTCAGCCCCCCTGAGGAGTCCACCAGCCCTCAGATCATCGAGCAGAGCTCGGACGTGGAGAGCAGGGAGCCCATTCTGCGCATCAACCGGGCAGGACAATGGTATGTGGAGACGGGAGTGGCTGACCGAGGGGTCCGGAGTGACGACGAGGTGAGAGTACTGGGCGCCGTGCACATCAAAACCGAGAACCTGGAGGAGTGGCTGGGGCCTGAAAACCAGCCCTCGGGTGAGGACGGGAGCAGCGCTGAGGAGGTCACAGCCATGGTCATCGACACCACGGGCCATGCCTCTGTGGCCCCGGAAAGCTATGCCCTGGGGTCTTCGGGAGCCAAGGTGGTCCGGCCCACCAGCAGCGAGATTGACAGGTCAGTGACAGCTTTGCCTCATTGTGGGTCAGCGCTTTGCAAAAAATTTTTGACTGCCTGACCCTGTGTCTCTGGGCAGGATAAATTGACACTGAGGGAACTGGAGGGGTACCCCCAAAAAACTGGTATTCTCAAGCTGCAGGAAGCACCTAGTCCACTAAAAGGTACTGTGTTGTGATCACGCGGGTTAAGTTAAGTTTCTGCCATGGATCAGGCTGGTATGATAAGACAGTAAGGAGGGCAATTATCTTGCATGCTGCTGGCCAGGGTTTGATCCCTGGCACCCCATAGACCGTTGAGTCCCACCAGGAGTAATCCACAACCTCTGCCAGGTGTGGCTCAAAAACCAAAATAGAAGATTAAAGTTGATTGTGAGCTCTGAAAGTTATAGAAATTGTGGCTTGGGGCCTCATGTTACAGAAATTGCTTTGAGGGGCCGGAGAGATAGTACAGTGGTAGGGTGTTTGCCTTACACACAACAGACCTAGAACGGACCTGGGTTTGATTCCTGGTATCCCAAATGGTCCCCCAAGCCTGCCAGGAGCAATTTCTGAGAGCAGAGCCAGGAGTAACCCCTGAGCGCCACCAGGTGTGACCCAAAACTCCTCCCCCCCAAAAAAAATTGCTTTGAGAATTTTTCTTCCTATGACCTGAGCAGGTACTGTGTTCTTGAATTCAGCAGTGATGCTCCCTGCTGTATTGCCTCTCCATATGGGCCTCCTAACCCCAGCACTGCCGTTGGGTTCCTTATACAAAATTCAAAAAATGATTGACCCAGTTTTCCTTTATTCTTATATGACCTCCCAGTACTTACGTAAGCACAGAAGCTTATATTTAGAATTTGCTTCACCAAGTCATATGGTCTCCATGCTAAGTCATTTTGTATTTCTTGGCTTTACTAGGACAAAACTTGCCCTTAATTATTTTGGGGGTTGTGGGGCCACACCTAGTGGTGTTCAGGGCTTACTCCTGGCTCTATCCTCAGGGATCACTCATAAAGGGTTTCAGGGGACCATATGCATACCAGAAATCGAGCCAGGGTTGACCTTGTAGAAGGCAAGCTTTTGTTGTTGTTGTTGTTGTTGTTGTTTGTTTGTTTTTGTTTTTTGGGTCACACCCGGCAGGGCTTAGGAATTATTCCTGGCTATGTACTCAGAAATTGCTCCTGGCAGGCACGGGGGACCATATGGGATGCCGGGATTTGAACCACAGTCCTTTTGCATCCAAGGCAAACACCTTAACCTCCATGCTATCTCTCCAACCCCAGAAGGCAAGCTTCTTTAATTTCGATACTATCTCTACTCTTTGCCATCAATCTTATTTATTTAGATTTTTTTTTTTTTGTATTTTGAACACCACAGGTAGTGATGCTCAGGGGATACTCCTGGTTCTACACTCAGGGATCACTCTAGGTGGGCCTGAGGATCATATGGGGTACAGGGGATCAAACATTGGCCCAGTGCCCTCCCACTGGCTATATAATGGCTTCAGCCCCTATTATAACAGGAAGTTTGACTTAGCAATCCTAGGTTAGGTTAGTTACACCTTTCTTGAGCATTGCAGAGAGGGGCATGTACTTTCTGTTTGCAGTGATGGTGGGGTCGAACCCAGGACCTCATACACATCCCACATCTCTCACCCACAGTCGCCTTTTCTCCCATTCCTCAGCTCATTCTTTTTTTTTTTTTTTTTTGGGTCACACCCGGCAGCGCTCAGAGGTTACTCCTGGCTCTACGCTCAGAAATTGCTCCTGGCAGGTTCGAGGGACCATATAGGATGCCGCTAGGATTCAAACCATCGTCCTTTTGCATGCAAGGCAAACGCCTTACCTCCATGCTATCTCTCCGGCCCCTCAGCTCATTCTCTTAATGAGTGTCTTCTTGCACTTCTCTCTCAGGTTTAGCCCCTCAGGCAGTGGGGTCCCCTTGACTGAGCGACACCGAGCCAGAAGTGAATCTCCGGGAAGGATGGATGAGCCTAAGCAGCCATGCTCCCAGGTATGTGGACCCGGGGTATCTGCTATATGTGGAAGGGAGTGGATGAAGATGAAGGAGAAGGTAGCAGTGGCCATGTGGAAATAATCCTATGCTTACTTAGTGCTGTTTGTGTTTATGTATGTGGGGAAGTTCTGGGATTGAACCCGGGCCAGCTAAAGCCCTCCCATGGGATTATCAATGTTGGTGGAATAAAATTGAACAATTTGGGCCAGAGCAATAGCACAGCGGGTAGGGTGTTTGCCTTGCACATGGCTGACCCGGGTTCAATCTCCAGTATCCCAAAAGGTCGCCAAATCTGCTAGGAACAATTTCTGAGTGTACAATCAAGAGTAACTCTTGATTGCCGCACAACTATTTTTTTTTTACACTATCACATTACAAGAACTTTTTTTGTGTATTTTTGTGTGTGTTGGGGGGGTACACTTGGTGATGCTCAGGGGTTACCGCTGGCTATGCGCTAAGAAATTGCTCCTGGGGCTGGAGAGATAGCACAGCAGTGTTTGCCTTGCAAGCAGCCGATCCAGGACCTAAGGTGGTTGGTTCAAATACTGGCATCCCACATGGTCCCCCGTGCCTGCCAGGAATTATTTCTGAGCAGATAGCCAGGAGTAACCCCTGAGCACCCCCCCCCCCGGAATTATTTCTGAGTAGATAGCCAGGAGTAACCCCTGAGCGCCCCCCCCCAAAAAAAAAAGAAATTGCTCCTGGCTTGGGGAACCATATGGGATGCCGGGGGAATCTAATCTCGGTCTGTTCTAGGATCTGTTCTAGGGTCAGCTGCGTGCAAGGCAAACACCCTACTGCTGTGCCACTGCTCCGGCCCATATTTTGTGTATTTTTGTTTGCTTTGTGGGTAGGATCCTGCCTAGTGGTACTAAGAGGACCATGTGATACTAGGAAGAATGGAGCCTCTTCTTTTTAACTTTATTTTATGTAAATTTAACCTAAACTATTGTGTATAAAGGAATGTATCAGAGGTCGGAGCGATAGCACAGCAAGTAGGGCTTTCTCAAGTAAGATCGAACCTTGCTTCGATCCTCGACAACCCATATGGTCCTCTGAGCTTGCCAGAAGTAATTTTGAGCACAGAGCCAATAGTAACCCCTGAGCGCTGCCGGGTGTGACCCCAAAATAAAAAATAAATAAAGGAATGTACAAGTGCCAGAGAGATAGTACAATGTGTAAACTTGAATTCAACTAGCTCACTTTGCATCCTTGGTACCCCATAGAGTCCCCCAACCCTGCAAGGTGTGACCACTGGGCATAGAGCCAGGAGTAGTCTCTGCACACAGCTGGGTATAGCCCCAAAACAAACTCAATCTGTCCCAAAATGGTAGTGCTATAAGTGGAATATGTAACTTGCTTATCATAATATACTCTGTACTATTTAGATAGCACTATTCAGGCATATCACTATGGCTATTTAAGTTTCTTTTTTTTTTTTTTTTTGGTTTTTGGGCCACACCCGGCGGTGCTCAGGGGTTACTCCTGGCTGTCTGCTCAGGAATAACCCCTGGCAGGCACAGGGGACCATATGGGACACCGGGATTCAAACCAGCTACCTTTGGTCCTGGATTGGCTGCTTGCAAGGCAAATGCCGCTGTGCTATCTCTCCGGGCCCTATTTAAGTTTCTTGATTGGATTCTAAATGCTTACAAACCAGTGACCCACTGTATCAGACAAGGCCGATGGCCAGTTGTTCCATCAGCATGGAGACTTATATTAGATGATCAGTTCAAGTAACTTGCTGTATTGGACGATTGTTCAAGTATCTGCCTGACTGTCTGAACTGCAGCTATAAGATCAGCACCCAAGAATGTAGTAGTATGCAGGCTCCAATTCTCCTAACTTGTAAGAGAGAATGTTTAGGGAGTCAGAACAGTAGTACAATAGGGAGGGCATTTGCATTACATGCAGCCCACGCTGGTTCAATTCCTGGCTTCCCTGCTGAGCACAGCTAGGAGTGATCCCGAGGCACAGATATATGAGTTAGCCCTGAGCACCAATTGGGTGCTCCTCCCAAAAAAAAAAAAAAACACCCATGAAAAGAGAAAAAGAACATTTAGCAATGAGTTAATAAGTATATAGTCAACCACTAAATAAATGTCTATCTTTCTCAAAAAATTTACATCTAGGGCCCGGAGAGATAGCACAGCGGCATTTGCCTTGCAAGCAGCTGATCCAGGACCAAAGGTGGTTGGTTCGAATACCGGTGTCCCTATGGTCTCCCGTGCCTGCCAGGACCTATTTCTGAGCAGACAGCCAGGAGTAACTCCTGAGCATCGCTGGGTATGGCCCCCCCAAAAAAAAAATTTACATGTAGGGGCTGGAGAGAAAGCACAGCAGATAGGGCACTTCCTTTGCATGTAGCCATTCTGGGTTCCATTCTCAGCATCCCATGTGGTCTCCTGAGCACTATCAGAATCCCTGATTTCTGAATGTAGAGGCAGTAGTTAGCCCTGATCACCGCCCAGATGTAGCCCAAAAATCCAGATATCTTTTTTTTAGGTTTGCTCAGGGGACCATATGGGATGATGGAGATCGAACCCAGGTCAGATGAGTAAAAGGAAAATTCTCTTTCCAGTGTGCTATCGCTAAGGCCCTAAAACCAGACATCTTTATATGTTGGTAGTACCTGACTTCCTGTGGGGTTGTCCTGGTCTGTGTGCTCACGGATCCACTCTGTCCCGGCAGGTGGAGGAGTCAGCGCTGCTGGGTGTGGGCGGCTACGTGGAGTATCTTCGGGAACAGGAGGTGTCGGAGCGTTGGTTCCGCTACAACCCCCGCCTCACCTGCATCTACTGCGCCAAGTCCTTCAACCAGAAGGGGAGCCTGGACCGACACATGCGCCTACACATGGGGATCACCCCGTTTGTCTGCCGCATGTGCGGCAAGAAGTACACCCGCAAGGACCAGCTGGAGTACCACATCCGCAAGCACACGGGCAACAAGCCCTTCCACTGCCACGTCTGTGGCAAAAGTTTCCCTTTCCAGGCCATCCTAAATCAGCACTTCCGCAAAAACCACCCTGGCTGTATCCCCCTGGAGGGGCCTCACAGCATCTCTCCTGAGACGACTGTCACATCTCGGGGCCAAGGCGAGGAGGAGTCCCCGTCTCAGCAGGAAGAGACTGTGGTGGCTGGGGAAACTGCCCAGGGCTCCGTGTCCACCACTGGACCCGACTGAGACACAGGGTGAGGGGAGTACGGGGCTCACCCTTTTCCCCTCTGTGCCCTGAGCCACTTGGCATCAGGGCCCCAAGCTGGTACTTAGATTCCCAAAAATGCCACCTGGCCAGACCAGAGATGTTCCCCAGATGCTGCCAGATTAGAGGATCAGTGGCGCTTCCCCACCTCACACCTCGGAAAATCAGCAAAAGCAACCTTCTAATTCAGGGATCAACAGCCTTGGTTTGTTACCTTTTTAAGAAGAAGAAAAAAAGTTTTTTTTACTAGAACCTCGACCCCCCTCATTGCTCGGCCAGTCCTGTCCTATTTAAACACTGTACTTTGGGCTCAGGCCTCCTGGTGGCGCTTCTTGCCCAGATCCACTATGAAAAAAATGCAGCTGGAGCCTTGATATGATCAGCCTTCATGAGCCACAAGATAAGGGACAGACCACCACGAGGAGCCCCACAGAGGAGAAATGGTTTTTTTATCTCCTCTGTCTTCCTTGCCAGAACATGCAGCTTTGAGTTTTAAGGTGCAAAGAAAGAGAGAGAGAAAGAATGAATCTTGGTGGTTCTTCCTGCCTTGGACCAGATGAGGCACCTGCCACTCAGCATGATGGAAGCCTGTGGCCGCCACCTTGGCACAATGTTCCAGTGGGCTGGTGGCGCCCGAAGCACTTTAAGGCAATAGGAATCACTGAAGTTGCAGCTGTGAGTGTGGCCTTGAGGACCGGGAGGGGACGGGGGAAGGGACACATTTTGGAAAATCACTCACCCAGCGGAGGCTTCAGGCTCGCGTCACGGTTGTGTGTGCGTGTGGGTGTGTGTGTGCGTATGTGTATGTGTGTGTGCATGCATGTGCATGTGTGTGTGAATGCACACGCGCCGGAGGGCTATGGATTCTTTGGGTGTTTGGCCAAGGCTCCAGCCCTGCCAGATTCGTGTGTTAGGCTGACGACCAAAGTTTCCTCCAGGCTCTGGGCTCCTCTAGGTTCCCGTAACAGCAATATTGTACATCCAAATGCCCTTTCCAGAAAAAAAAAAAAAGAGCCTGTAATTGTATTTTTTAAAGCCACAGGTCTCCATGTTTGATAACTTTTATACGAAGTTTTAAACACATTTTGGTTGTATTTTGTTTTGTTTTGAGTTTGTTTTTCCTTTTTTTTTTCCTTGCAATATTGTGGTTAAAGAAATTTTAACACTATGGTTCTCAACCACAATTCCATTACCTTCTATGTACTAGTTTCTATGTCTCGTGTTTGTGCACCTAGCAGTCTCCAAAACAACTATCAGCAACTTGCTGGTGAACTCCAAGAAGTTCACTTTTTAATAATACACTACAGGGCATTGACCAGAACCCCCTCACCCCACCTCACCCATGCAGTTATTTCGCAATAAATGATTGAGGGATCAATTTTGATCCAGTTTGGTAACTTCATCATCATTCCCAAGATTTTTTAAAATGTCAAGGGACCTTTTGGGTAATTTCTGGGTATTTCTGAGAGTCACTAATCCAGCACTGAGAGTCAGAGAGAATTTAACCAAATAACTGTCAAGCTTTATACATGCCCTGCCTGCCATGCAGAGAAGGAAGCAAAGAGGCACCTTGGGGCTGTCTGTGGCCAGGAAAGTGCTTACAAGTCAACTGTGCAAAGAGAAAAAAGACAGACTTGAGCTTCATTGAATTGATTGCCAATTTTGTTTCGTTTTATTTTAAAGCCTATTTAAAGTAAGTAGGTGTGTAAGGGATTATTTTGCAGAGGCCTGGATGATTGCACAGAGATTGAGGACAAGGCTGGGCTGGTGTCTTGGACTAGCTCTGGGCCTTTGCAAGTTTAGCAATGTGCTCCCTTCAGAGAATGCTGTGTGGCCTGGGTAAGACAGATGAGGGAAGGAATGACCTACAGTGCTCATAGATTCCAGTGCAGCAGCCATCTGAGAATTGCACTTATTTCTACATCTGTACCTTAATACTAGGGAAAAATAAAGAGTTATTTTATCCTTTTGAGGAAAAAGAAAGAAAACACAAAATGTATCTTTAAACGAGAATACAATAATGCTGTCATTTGATAAGGGCCAATCTTCTGAAAGAAAGTGGGAAATTAGATATATTAAGTCTTTAGGAGACATAATCTGAGGCATTCTCTAATTGGGAATGGCAGGATAAAGGAAAACTGTTGCTTGGGGCCTCCTTAGGACCAGTTTGGCTCTGGGACTTAAAAGAGTAGAGTTGAAATGAAAAAATAAAATCTCTAGGGAAACTTTTCCACCAGTAATCAAGGTTTTCCTGAGCAGATTTTGTAAGACAATTGGGGAGTTAATACAAAACTAGACTCTGCTACTTTTGTTATTCTTATTTAAAAAATATATTTTTTGCTTTTGATTTTAGGGCCACACCTGGCAGCACTGAGGGGTTTCTCTTGGCTCTGTGCTCAGGGGACCATATGGGATGACAGAGATTGAACCAGGTTTGACTGCGTGCAAGGCAAATGATTTACCCGTTGTGCTATCACTCCAGCTTCCTACTACTTTTATTTTTTTTTTCTTATCTACTTTTAACTAGAACTTCAAAGCCTACCAACATTTTTGATGTATATCCTTGTTTGAGGAAATAGTATGCTGGAAAGTTGTCTATTGCTGTTAGGTTGTTGTTTTGTTTTTTGTTTGTTTGTTTTTTTTTGGGTCACACCCAGCAATGCTCAGGAGTTACTTCTGGCTCTAGGCTCAAGAATCATTCCTGGTGGGCTTGGGGATCATATGGGATGCCGGGGTTCGAACCCAGGTCAGCCATGGGCAAGGCAAATGCCCTGCCCACTGTGCTATTACTCCAGCCCTGTTTTTTTTGTTTTTTTTTTTTTTTTTAATGTGAAAGAAAATTAGAGTGTTTTTCAGCTCCAACCAAATTGTGGTCAAATGCAGTCATTTTTGTCCAGAAAAACAGCAGTATTTGTCAATTTTCAGTTTTAGCCACAAGCATTTGAAATGAAGTCAGGTGGAAATGTGGAAATGCTCTAACTTCCCTCTCTTTCTCTTCACTTTAACTTGGTTACTGGTTTTTCTTTTTTTCTTTTTTCCTGCATTGATACTGTGAATCAAGTGCTTTGGGTCATCTGGGGCCTCCTCAGCACACTTTTCTCTATCTTCTGATCCTCTCCAGAGATCCAGGGTTCAAAGAAAACTTGAGCTCTTAGACAAGATCCCATTTCTAAAAGCAGAGTTTTTATTTTTAGATAGAAGCCTTGTGACTTTTCGCATAATTGCCCAGTACCATATTCTTATCCAGGTTCACTGTGACATCATCCTACATTGTCCTGTCTTTAGCTCACATCACTGTAGGTTGTAGGAGTTAGCCGGGTCCTAGCTCCATCCCTATTAGTGTTGATGTGGCAGGGTGACTGATGCTGACCTCATCAACCAAATGTGGATTTGCACATGTCACCTTGGGAGGGGAACAGCTTTAACAGCAAGAACTGAGCCACTCACTACCAAGTACTTTGATGCCTCGAAATAGTGCACACTGGGACTATTGATCATGCATTGAGTGGCACCTACTAAGCAAAGGTACTGTATAGGATTCTCAGATGAAGAGAAATCCAGTCTTATCTGCTTGCATTTGCAGAGTTACCTCTCTGGACTGTGATGACCAGAATGAAAAAAAGGACCACATTAGCATAAACATGAACACTAGTACTATCAGAAAGGCTCTAATGTCTGTTCTTTCTTGACTCAAATATATTTACCTCTGAACTTAAGTTGAGTAACTGGCAAAATATTCCCCTACGCCATTTTGTTGTAACAGAAGGTTAAATAGAATGTTTTTTAAATTAAATCACCGTGAAATACAGTTAAAAAGTTGTTGACATACAATATTTGACATCCTAAATATAGTCTTAAAAAGGTGTAAAAAAAAAAAAAACCAGGTTAATTCTTTTTTTGTTTTGTTTTTTTGTTTGTTTTGTTTCGGGGGGCCATACCTGGCGGTGCTCAGGCATTACTCCTGGCTATCTGCTCAGAAATAGCTCCTGGCAGGCATGGGGGACCATATGGGACACCAGGATTCGAACCAACCACCTTTTGGTCCTGGATCAGCTGCTTGCAAGGCAAACACCGCTGTGTTATCTCTCCGGGCCCGCGGCCTCAATTCTTAAGGTATAATGATTGGAAAAGAAGTGAAATTGCAATTAAGAAAAGATTTTTGTGAACTTTTGTTTATTTAATGATTCCAGTTCTCTCTATCAGTGAAACAGGGTTTTCCACATATAGTTTGGCTATAGAAATAAAATATTCTCCCCTACCTAACTTTATCAATGTGAAATTTGGTGTAGGTTAGTATTGATCAAGTTGAAAATTAAATAATAAACTTTATCCTTCATACCTTAATATTCTTTGATCAAGAAGTAGTTTTTTAAGAGTTGAGCTGTTAGGGCTGGAGAGATGGTGCAGGCGTCCCATATGGTCCCCTAAGCCAGGAGCGATTTCTGAGTATAGAGCCAGGAGTAACCCCTGAGCGTCACCAGGTGTGGCCCAAAAACAAACAGAAAGAGTTTAGCTGTTATGACATTTGTCTTTTAACTAGTAAACTTACATCTTGTTTTATTGGAAGATTTAATTTAAAGGAATGGTGATGGAAAGGACATTCATTGAACAGAGATAAAGGTCTTAGCATGAAAGAAAGGCACTTTATTTGGGATTGGAATCCTAGATATTTGTCATTGTCCCCCCACAAACACACAACACAGTTTGTTTATTTTTTGTTTTTTTGGGTCACACCCAGCAGTGCTCAGGGGTTACTTCTGGCTCTATGCTCAGAAATCACTCCTGGCAGGCTCAGGGGACCATATGGAATGCCGGGATTCGGACCACCGACCTCCTTCTGCATGAAAGGCAAATGCCTTACCTCTCCAGCCCCAACACACTGGGTTTTTTTTTTTTTTTTTTTTGGACTTTTGGGCCACACCCGGCGGTGCTCAGGGGTTTCTCCTGGCTGTCTGCTCAGAAATAGCTCCTGGCAGGCACGGGGGACCATATGGGACACCGGGATTCGAACCAACCACCTTTGGTCCTTGGATCAGCTGCTTGCAAGGCAAACACCTCTATGCTATTTCTCCGGGCCCAACACACTGGTTTTTATTTCCTCAAATATCCTTGTCTGTATTCAGAAAGTGGCAGATGGTTTTAGACTTTGAAAACAACTACTTTATCTGTGCCATAATAGGAAAAACTAAGACTAAGATTTGGTGACTAAGATTTAGAAGAGAAGGGGCCGGGCGGTGGCGCTAGAGGTAAGGTGCCTGCCTTGCCTGCGCTAGCCTTGGACAGCCGCGGTTCGATCCCCTGGCGTCCCGTATGGTCCCCCAAGCCAGGCGCGATTTCTGAGCTCATAGCCAGGAGTAACCCCTGAGCGTCACCAGGTGTGGCCCAAAAAACCAAAAAAAAAAAAAAAAAAAAAAAAAAAGAAAGATTTAGAAGAGAAACTGCAGGCAACTCAGTAAACTCCTAAGTTTGAAATGAAGCCCCTTAGCAGAGTCTGTTTTTAGGACTGATGGAGCAGAGCTGGTAAACTAGCCCTGGTGTGTTGGAGAGAAAGTGATCTTGGAACTGGGCTGCACTGGTTTCAAAGCTATCTATGACCACAACCCTTTGCCAGTCTCTGGATTAGATCAGGAATAATTCCAACCCCCACCTCAATGGTGTTATTTGTTTGTTTGCTTTTGGGCCACATTGAGCAATGCTCAGAGCTTACTCCTGACTCTACACTCAAGAATCACTCCTGGTGGTGTTCTGGGGACCCCATGAGATGCCAGAGATTGAACTCAAGTCAGCTGCATACAATGCAAGCACCCTCTTTGCTGTGCTATCACTCTAGCCTCCCTCTTTTTTTTTTTTTTCTGTTTTAAGGGTCCCAGGGATTGAACCCAGGGTCTCCCAAGTGAGCCACTGAATCAGATCCAATTCCCTAGTTAAGGTCTTTATTCCTTTTGTCTTATATATGTCAATATTTTGAGGGGAGAGGCAAATTCAGGAATAGATTTTACTGAAGAGCTCTGAGAGAGAAGGGGAGAACGGCCAGAAGACCCCCATAATATGACAGGCAAGGTCCCCTAAACAGGATTCACTCAATTTTGATTTTTTTTTTTTTTTAATTTCAATTTCTTGAAAGTTCAGTTTCTGTTTCTTTGTTTGTATCCATATATAGTGGTGCTCTGGAGCTATTCCGGCTTGGTACTTACGGGACACTCCCAGTAGTGCTGGGGGCTGTGTAGTGCCAAAGATCCAACCCAAGGCTCCCACTGTGCCCCAACTCTGTGAACCATCTCCTGACCGCTGGCCACCTTTGCCCCCTGATCTTGTTCTTGAGTGAGTACAAGAACCTATCTTTATCCCCTTTCTGCTGCCACCAAGACCCTTTCTAGCAGAGATGAGTAGGTTCATCACATCTTTATTACCTTTCATATGAGAAAACCCAGCATCTAACTTAGCAATATTGCTACCCTCCTCTCATTTAAGTACCACAGGGGAAGTTTTAGGACTTGCAGTAAAGTCTGTCAGATTTATTTCGCTTTCTTAAGATTCCCTTTCTGGCTTAGGATAATTAAGATCCTACCTTCTGGAGGCCGGAGAGATAGCATGGAGGTAAGGTGTTTGCCTTTCATGCAGAAGGTCATTGGTTCGAATCCCGGCATCCCATATGGTCCCCTGAGCCTGCCAGGAGTGATTTCTGAGCATGGAGCCAGGAGTAACCCCTGAGCACTGCCGGGTGTGACCCAAAACCAAAAAAAAAAAAAAAAAGATCCTACCTTCCAAAGAAATCATCAAATAAGCTGATTTCTCAGTGAAGTCAAGTTTGGAACATGGGTATTCCTAGGGATTTCTTGTTGAAAATATCTTGCTGGCCATCACTAACTATGTAACTCAGAGATCTTGGTTTCTAGGAATTGCATATGGAGAAAGGAAAAGGGAACTCAGGGCCCCAGGCTTACATTTAAGTGCTTTAAAATAAGGGGGGAAAAGGAGCTTAAGAGATAGTATAGTGGCTAGGACTTTGCCTGTGACTGACCCAGGTTCAATGCCTAGTATCCCATATGGTCCCCTGAGCCTCCCAGCAGTGAGCCCAGAGAAACCAAAATCAATAAATAAGAGAAAAAGAAATCTAGATTTGGCAGTTGACAACCTGGAATGGACTAATGTTAAAGTCAGTCAGACACCAGGATTAATTAGGTAGGAAGATTGGGGAAAATTTGAATAAGTGAAAGTAAAAGGCCCTTTTCTGACTCAGTTCCACTCTATGTCCTTCAGGATTTGCCCTTTGCGATAGACAAAATGAGCGCTGGAGAATATATATATTCCGAGGTTTGAGATCCCATCGCCCAAGGACAGATTCTGGGGTTGCATTTCCAGTCTCCCACAGATGCTCTGTGGGTCTCTGGTTAGGAATCACCCAGTGAGGGCTGGAGCAATAGTTCAGCTGGTAGGATGTTTGCCTTTCACACAGCCAATTCTTGTTCTATCCCCAGCATCTATATTATCCTGAGTTCACCAGCAGTGATTCCTAAATTCAGAGCCAGGAGTAACCCCAGAATTAGTGCTGGGTGTGACCCTAAAACAAACAAAAAAAGTAACCAAAAAAAAAAATGCTCGCTTTGGCAGCACATCTACTAAAATTGGAACGATACAGAGAAGATTAGCATGGCCCCTGTGCAAGGATGACACGCAAATTCGTGAAGCGTTCCATATTAAAAAAAAAAAATCACCCAATGAATGGGATGAAGAGAGAGAGCAGTGAGTAAGGCATTTGTCTTGCAAGTAGGTGACCAGCATCTCTGAGCACTAAGAGTGACTCCTAAACACAGAGCCAGGAGTAACCCCTGAGCATTGCTGGTGTGCACACACACACCCAATTACCCAATTTCTACACAAACACTTGGTTCTTTGGCCTTGAATGGCAAGCAATGAGGCCAAGAGAAAGCAAACCCTGAGACTGACCAAAGTCTATATTCTTTCTTTTTGCAACCCAAGTCTTCAATCATTTCAGGTTAAGTCACAGCTCCAGGGAGATAAAATTTTAGGCTGGAATTTCTGTTTAGCTCCATCGTTTGGCTGATGTTTAGGGAAGGGAATCACCCAGTTTTCTCTAAAGTAACCAGAACCAAGCAATTGTGGTTCTTCCAGAACTGCCAGAGCCAATACACAGCAGTAAGGCATTTGCCTTGCACGCGGCCAACACAGGATGGACCCCAGCATCCCATATGATTCCCGAGCTTGCCAGGAGTTAGTTCTGAGTACAGAGCCAGGAATAAACCCTGAGCAGTGCCAGATGTGATCCCCCCACTCCCCCCCCAAAAAAAAAGAACTGCCAAAGCCAAGAACCCAATGAAAATGGGTTTTATCTTGAGAACCCCAGATGCTGAGACAGAATCTATCTCTGGAATGACTGCTAGCAGGCCAATAGCAAAAGAAGTTGGAATCGATATTTCCAGTGTATTGACAAATGCCAATCACAGACTGACACATTTTGGAATATGGGCCTGTCTTTTTGGGGGAAAACTGGCCTAATAAAAAGGACACGGATATCATGTAGTTCTATATGAACACATAATGGACTGCTTAAGATCATACACTCACACACACACACACACACACACAAAACACCATTTATGTGAAATTAGATTCAGTATATTTTTTGTCTTTTTTTTTTTTTTTTTGGTTTTTGGGTCACACCCAGCAGTGCTCAGGGGTTACCCCTGGCTCCATGCTCAGAAATCACTCCTGGCAGGCTGGGGGGACCATATGGGATGCCGGGATTCGAACCAATGACCTGCATGAAAGGCAAACGCCTTACCTCCATGCATTCTCTTCGGCCCCTAGATTCAGTATAATTTTTTGTAAATGTATGTTTTTTTTTATATATTTACTTGCCCACTATATATACCTTTGGTAGCATAGAAGCATTTTGTTGTCTGTTTTGTGGATTCTAAAAATCAAAGTCTTGACCCAGAAGGCTAGAAGCATTTTTTGTGGCTTTATTTGTATTTTGACAAAGAAAACCAATTCCTTGCACTTTCTATTTAAAGATGTTAGGACATTTTGCACTCACTTAGTCCAGCTGTTCTTCAGAGACAAAGAAGTAGGTGTCATAAAATTTTTAGAAACCTGGTGGAAGGATAGAGGGGCCTTGGAATAACAAACTGAGCTTGCATGTGCCCAAGAGAAATGAGGGGGGTGAAGAAAAATTTAGGAGATGGATATGCGCTGTCACTGCTACAAGGCTACAATGATGTTGAGCTGCCAGCTATGTATCTGTGTGTGTGTGACTGTGTGTGAGAAAAGGGTGTATGGTCAAGATAGATGGTCAACATAGGATATTCTACCTCCCACTAAAGACTGAGCAGATTCCAACAGTCTCCCTTTCCTCCTGGGTTACCCCAGTCTGTCCCCACTGTAGCCAACCCCCGAGTCTCCCTTACTCGCTTCAGTACCTCTACCTCGAAGCACTTATTTCAAGACTGAGTCTAACTTGGTGTAGCAAGCCCAGGAGAAAGCCGGTCCCAGAGCAGAGATGTCACCGTGCCAGTGGGTCTGGGTTATGACTTTAATCCTCTAACTTCCACTGGAGATGTTGCTAGAGGAAGTATAGTCTCTTCTTAAATTTTTTTTTTTTTTTGGGCTGGTGTTGAAGGGGCCACTTCTGGCTGGGCTCAGGGCTTCTGTGCTGAGGGGAGCCCTCTGGGAGGGCAGGGCTGGAATCCAGGTGTCTTCTCCACTGTCCTTTCCCCTTTGGAGAGATGCCCCCAAATCCTTGTAATGTGAACGTATTTGAATCCTGCATTCATTCTCATTTCTGTTGCCATTGGAAATTTCCTTTTTTGGAGGGGGTTGAGGGCTAGAGCATGAACCCTGTCATCGTTCAGGTGATTTTTCTGTCAGTATTATGACGTGGCTTTGGGGATGACCTGTTTGGCTTTTAGTGACCCAAGATGGAGCTATTTCTGTGGTGAATGCTGATGGCATTAGCACAGGCCACCTTGCTGGGTGACAGTGGGAACAAATGTAGTAAGGCCTCAGGAAATTCTGTCCCAGCAGTCACATTGTGCTAGGCAAACCACCTCCTCCCAAAACCTAGCTGACTTGCTAATGGGGCCATATTCACTAAGCCATGCCAGGCTGCCACCTCATAAGCCTTTGTCACCTCCGAGGAAGGACCATGAGCCAGGCCAGCTTCTCATCCTCAGGCACTAGCTAATTGTTGCCTCTAATTAGTGAGGAGAGGAGAGGAGAGGATGGAGCTGGCCTATGTCTTAGGGATCTGCTGTTACTCTGTCTTGGGGCCTGGACAGGGAAATGAGTACCAGATAATGTGAAATTTCAGCTGGAATGAACAGTTCTCAGTGATGACCACGGTTTACAAATCTCTATCCCGCTACACGCTGAATCCTGTTGCTTGAACAAAGCAGACCCTGGAGATCATTTTCCCCCAACACTCACTCTGTCCTCCCATCCTGTCTGCCAGTTTTCAGCCTCGACTCAGGAATTCACTCCTGCTTAGAAAGCTTTGCCCTCTTGCTTTGGTTTTGTTTGTGCCCAGAATCTGAACCCTCCACCTGCCCTTAGCTGTCTTGCTCTATGACATACATTTAAGGGAGACCCTTACCCAGATTGGTCATTTTGCTGTTGATGACATAGGTCATCAACATAGGTCATAGGTCATATGGCTAAGGAAGTCTTTATGACTTCCTTAAATGAGAAGCCTAGGTTTGCTGGAGTGAACAGGGGTTGTAAGGCAGTTGACTGCCTTGCATGTGGTTCCAGGTCAGTCTTCAACACCGCATTGTCCCCCAAGCATAGAGCTGAGTGTGGCCCCCACCAAAAATAATGACAAACCAGGGCCAGAGCGGTAGCACTAGAGGTAAGGCATCTGCCTTGCAAGCGCTAGCCTTGGACAAACTGCAGTTTGATCGCCCGGTGTCCCATATAGTCCCTCCAAGCTAGGAGTGATTTCTGAGTGCATAGACAGGAGTAATCCCTGAGTGTCAAATGGGTGTGGCTCAAAACAAAACAAAACAAAACAAAACAAAAATAATGACAAACCAAAAGATGAGACATTTCCCTGAGGCAAGGTACACCTTGGAATTGGGGAAAAGAGCATGGGGCCTCCCTTGGCCTCTTGGCTCTGTTCAACTGACTTGGAGTTTTTCCAACCTTGTTCATTCTCACTCTTAGCCACATGTTAGCAGTCCCAGGGTCCCATGCAGCCTGACAGTGTCATATCATGGGTTCACTTTGCAGCTTGGGCTTGACAAGCTCCTTGGCCAGTTCTAATGGCAGACACAGCCATGTAGGACTCTACAGTGGGCTTTGCTCACTCTCCCTGTCTCTGTCCTTGTCATCCCATTCCTTGTTTGTCAACGATGGAACCCTGTTTGTCATGAGAGCAATTTTGCAGAAAGCAGCTACCACTCAGCCTCTCTGTACCGAATGACCAAGTCCTCATAGCAAACCAGAGTTCAAAGGCTGGTCTTTAGGGTCCTCCTCATTTCCTGACTGGAGCAATAGGACAGTGGGGAGTGGCATTGGCATTGCACACAGCAACATGGGTTCAATCCCTGGCATCCTATATGGTCCCCCGAGACCTGCTAGGAACAATCACTGAGAGCAGTAGCGTCCTCATTGCCTTTTCATATCTAGTTTCTCCATTGCCAGTTGAGACTAGATCACCTGAATTTACTGAAAGCCTAATATCAGCTGTTTGGATCTTTTCTCTTCTGAATCCTGGCAGGCAGGATTGATAGCAGAGAAAAAGCAGGGTCCTTCCTGGGCTGAGCCACTGTGTAAGATTCTTTGCCTCTCAGACTACACTCCCTGTGCTCAGTGGATGGTAACTTTCATTTGTTCTAGTTTCTTTGTGATGAAAGACACGAGCCAAAGCTTAAGTATTGGGTCAGAGGTAGAGCTGGGAGGATGCTTGCCTTGCTCTCGGCTGACCTGGGTTCAATCCCTGGCATCCCATAAGGTCTCTCCACCCCCAGTACCACCAGGAGGAATCCCTGAGTGTAGAGCCAGGAGAAGTATGCCTTGAGCTTGTGTATTTCTAAATTTTCTTTTGTGTGTGTGTGTGTGTGGGGGAAACACCTGGCAGCACTGAGGGGTTACTCCTGGCTCTGCTCTCAGAAATAGCTCCTGGCAGGCTCGGAGGACTATATGGGATGTCAAGGATTGAACCTTGGTCAGTTCCAGATTGGCTGTGTACAAGGCAAATGCCCTATCCACTGTGCTATCAGTCTGGCCCCTATTTCTGAATTTTCTATGAAATTTAAAAGGACCATTTTAACATCTTTGTCCAGAGTATCTAAACCTAAGACATTTCCAAGTGAGGCTATGAATCTTTGGCTCTCTGGATCTCTTTGGCTGTAAATCTTTGGATCTCTGGATTCCCACCTCACATGGTAGCAGCCCTTCCTGTGAGACCCTCATGGGTGGTAATGGGGAAGGAAGGGTTGACTGTTCACCTGGAAAAAGTGGGAAATGCTGAGGCTGGGAGGGTGCTGTCCTTATACAGGGCTGACCCAGGTTCAATCCTTTGTACTCCAGATGGTCTTTTGAGCACTGCCAGCAGTGATTGCTGTGTGCAGAGGCAAGAGTAAGCCCTGAGCATTGCTGAGTATGACCCAATTAAAAAAGAAAAATAAGGAGAACTGGGATCAGGCAGCTGGCAGCAAGGGAAGCAGTGCACACATGCTTTGCACCCAGATCTGGGTTTGATCTCCAGGCACTGTTCGAGACTAAATGAGCTGCCACATAAATTCTACTTCAGGAAAGATATGTGTGCTTAAGAGCAGGTGTAGCAGCCATCTCTCTTCTGAGATCATCCTAATCATTGTAGGAATCTTCAATTTATATAGATATGGCCTGCAAAAAATTGATTGTTTGCATTGCAGATAGCTGGTTTGTGTGAGAAAGCAGAGGAAAAACACCAAACAAACAAAAAATAATAGATGGAATAAAAGATTGATTAGCAAGAGAACCTGATTGGCACTGGGCTGACATTTGTACCCAAACCAGCCCCCAGACCTGGCTTCGCTTTGTAAGCTCACTCTAGTGCCCATTGGTGGAAAATGCCTCTGATGCTTTGTGTTCGGGGGGCTTCCTGACAGCTGGAGGAATGGGAAAGCAAAAGCCGTTGGGACGTGAAAACTTTTGACTGTACTGTGAAACATTGGACTTTAAGCAGCTCATACCACACTGGAACTGAAGGGGGCACAGGGAGGGGGGAAAGTGGGCAGAGATATCTCCTCCACCCAGTCTCGACCCAGCCCCCTTCTCCCAGTTCTTAGCACTGGGAGGTCTTTCTGCCTCCTTCCCACGAGACTGGCCTATGGATACACCATTTTGACTACTCAGGTGCCAGTCTCGCCCTCCCTCTGCCACCTCACCACTTTCACAGAGTGCAGAGTGGAAGAAGCAGGCCTCTCCTACCCTGTTTTCCTGCAGGACTTTGGAGGTGAGGTTGTCAGGAACTTAACGGCTTCCTCTTTTCCCACCCACAGCAGTGAGGGAAGAATTTTCTTAGGAGCAGCAGGTATGGAGCATGCTGGGCTGGTGTATGGGGAGTCAGTACAAGATCGTCTGAAAACAGTTCATCCAGCTGTCCTCTATGGTGCTTACATGGTGAGGGGCAGCTGTCCCCCTTCAACCTGGCCCTGGCTCCTCCCACCCCATGCTTTCCCACTGGCCATGTGAGAAAGAGATCACACTGGACTGGCCACACCAGGTTCCCTTCCTTTCTCATTACTTTGTACAGCTGATAATGTAGCATTTTTCTTCTCTTTGGAAAACGCTGGGATTTGTATGTTCCCCCCAACACCCTCCCCTCAAGAAAGCAAGCATTGAAAAGGAAAACCAGGAGAAAGAGAGAGAGATTTGGGGGAGACTTCACTTCCCACTGCTAATCTCCCATTCCTAGCATCAATGCCTCCTCTCCCATTCCTAGCATCAATGCCTCCTCTTACCGAGCGTTTCTTAGTAAAAATAGACAATCACTTTCTGAAGCATTGTTATCCTTGAAAGGAATGAGTTTTTTGTTTTGTTCTGTTTTGTTTTTTGGTTTTTGGGCCACACCTGTTTTGATGCTCAGGGGTTACTTCTGGCTATGCGCTCAGAAATTGCTCCTGGCTTGGGGGGACCATATGGGACACTGGGAATTGAACCTTGGTCTGTCCTACACTAGCGCTTGCAAGGCAGACACCTTACCTCTAGCGCCACCTCTCCGGCCCCGAAAGGAATGAGTTTTAATGACCAGAACCTACAAGTTTTGTTTTTTTTTTCTTTATCCCTTTCTCAGCTTCTGTTGGAGGTTTGTGTTTTTCATTTGTGTGTTTTGTTTTCTTGGTTTTTGGACCACACCTGGCGATGTCCAGGGGTTACTCCTTGGCTCTGCACTCAGGACTTACTCCTGGTGATGCTTGGGGGGGACCATGTGGAATACCAGGTTGGAACCCAGGTTGTCCGCATGCAAGGCAAGTGCCCTACCTGCTGCCCTAGGTCTCCAGCCCCAAGGTTTGTGATTTTCATCTAAATCCATTGTCAGACTGGGGCTTGGGTCTGTGCATTTGATATCCAGAGAGTATCTTTTTAATATGACCTTAATTATAAATACCTATATATAGAGGAATAGGATTTTTCTCTCCCTCACCCCACCTCTTTGAATCATCACTTAAGTGTAAACCCCACACCCCCAAACCCCTTTTACTGAAAAAAAGAAAAAGAAAAAAAATGCACTTTAATTCCTAAGGAGAGTGGCTGTTCCTAGCTTCAGGGCTAGGTTAGGAAGAGAGTTGAGGAGGGAGAATTCTTGCTAGAGCCTGTGAAATGAACCAAATTCCTTATGAAAACAAAGAGAACAAAGCCGCTGACCCCTGCCTAAAGTGAACAGAACGTGGACTGACCCCAGGAACCAATGTGAAAGGTACTGGCCTGGCCTGGGGAAGTTTCACTCCAGGGAGGAGAAAATATCCAGAATTCAGTTCTCTTTCACCACTACCAAATTGTCAGAAGCTTCTAGGTTTTTTGATGGCGGCCAGCCAAGATGCTCTTGCAGGACAGGTGAGACCACAGAGGTTCTGAGAGAAACCCAGCGTGTCCCCTGTTTCTGAGTATGGGCTTCACACTCTCCCTTCATTTCACAGTTTTCTGGGTCTCTCTCACCCTGTGGGTCTGTCCTTCCCCTGATGACAAGCCAATAGTTTGGGGGTGCGGGGGTTTGCATGTCTCCTAAAGCCCAGGAGCCCTATCCTGCGGGGGCGGGGGGAGGACAGGGGGTGGGCAGAGACAGGTTGGGGTACCTGGAGAAAGAGCAAAGATAATGGGCTTATAGAAACATATTTAAGACAGTTTGAGCAAAAGCTTCCTCGTTGAACAGCTTTAAGAACAATGTGAATGAAACCTTAGCAACTCGGTTAGTCACCTGAAAGGTCTATTAATGTATACTTGAAATTCTTGTTTGTATAAAAAATTTACATTCTCCTCTTTATTTTAACACTGTGTAAAAGAACATTATGCATGTGAGTGGTTTGAGAATAAATGGTTTAATACTCAGGTTGGAGTCTTGTCTTTACTGTTGATGTGCTTGGGGTACATGCAGTGACAGAGATGGCACCTGAAGCTCCTACATACAAAACCTGTGCCCCGATCCCAAGAAACCTCTCCTCCTGTTATCTTTTTCTTTTGTTTTGAGGGCCACATCAACACACTCAGAGGATACTTCTGGCTCTGCACTCACTGGCGATGCTCAGAGGATGCTATGGGGTGTTGGGGATTGAACTCGAGTTGGCCAAGTGCAAGGCAAATGCCCTTCCCACTGTGCTATCGCTCCAACTCCCTGACCCCATCTTGCAAGATGGAACTAACCTCTGCTTTCTTCACTCTCAGACACATACACAGGCAGGTAAAAGACAAAAAAAAAATCCTGAAAGCCTCATTTTTCCAAATACCTGGTAGTATCTGAAAACTCCCCTTTCCTGGCCTTCCTTTCCCGAGTCCACACACACCTGGGAGTCAGACACAGTTGTTTATTGTCAAGTCCACTCACACACCCATATCAGAGAAGGGAACATCACATCAGCTGACACAAGGGTTGGCGACCCTGCCCATGAAGACGATGGTGTTCAGGGCAACCTCCCTGATAAAAACCAGGAAGGGCCTGTTGGCCTTGAAGGTCACCCTGGTGGGGTTCAGGGAGCGGCCAGCAATGCTGATCACAGTGCTCGCTGCAGCTTCGCTGCCTTCCTCGTTTACCTGCAGGAAAGAGGGATCAATGCTGCTGCCAGCCACTACCGTGCGCTCCCTCATGTTCAAGGACAGTACCCATGGACACAGCAGTTTCTGCAGTGCCCTAATTTGGTAGGTGGACATGCCTTGGAGTTGGGCTGGGAGCATCCAGAATCCCACTCTGGGATATAGCAGGACAGTTATTTCCACCCAGCCTGACTGCTGAGTCTTTTTTTTTTTTTTTTTTTTTTTGGTTTTTTGGGCCACACCCGGCAGTGCTCAGGGGTTACTCCTGGCTATCTGCTCAGAAATAGCTCCTGGCAGGCACGGGGGACCATATGGGACACCGGGATTTGAACCAACCACCTTTGGTCCTGGATCGGCTGCTTGCAAGGCAAACACCGCTGTGCTATCTCTCCGGGCCCTTTTTTTTTTTTTTTTTTTAAAGTAATTGTTGAGCCACATCCAGCGGTGCTTGGGGCTTATTCCTGGCTCTGCACTCAGGGGAATCATTCCAAGTAGGTTTCAGGCAGTCACAGGGACTGAATCCAGGATTGGCCGTGTGCAAGGGAAGCATCCCACTTTCTGTACCATCTCTCCATCCTACATACGGTTGTTCATTTAGTTTCTGGGCTACATCTGACAGTGCTCAGGGCTTGCTCCTGGCTCTGCACTCAGTAATCACTCCTGATGGTGCTCAGGGATCCTATGGGATGCAGGGAATTGAACCCGGTTCAACACCTGGTTGTTCCCTGCTGTGCTATCATTCTGGCCCCAGAATAAGTAGATTCCAAGGGGAACTATCTTGGCAGATCCCTGTGGATGTTGGGGCAACAGAGCATAGTTTAAGGGACACTGGACACACCCTTATCTTTCACTTGTATCCTGAAGGTCACACCTTTACTGGCCATACTAACGACGCAGGAATCCCAAAATCACAGCTGTAATCTGGAGGCAAAGAATCATCTAGACCAGGGGTCCTTAAACTTTTTTTTTTTTTTTTTTTTTTTTTTTTTTTTTTTTTTGTAGTTTTTGGGTCACACCCGGCAGTGCTCAGGGGTTACTCCTGGCTTCATGCTCAGAAATTGCCCCTGGCAGGCACGGGGGACCATATGGGATGCTGGGATTCGAACTGATGACCTCGTGCATGAAAGGCAAATGCCTTACCTCCATGCTATCTCTCCAGCCCCTCCTTAAACTTTTTTAAACAGGGTGCCAGGGGCTGAAGAGATAGCACAGCAGTAGGGCGTTTCCCTTGCATGTGGCTGACCCAGGAGAGATCTGTTTCGACTCCCATGTGGGTACACAGTCTGCCAGGGGCAGTTTCTGAGGGCAGAGCCAGGAGTAACCCCTGAGTGCCAACCAATCAATAAAGTTTAAAAAAAAAATAGGGCCCGGAGAGATAGCACAGCAGTGTTTGCCTTGCAAGCAGCCGATCCAGGACCAAAGGTGGTTGGTTCGAATCCCGGTGTCCCATATGGTCCCTCGTGTCTGCCAGGAGCTATTTCTGAGCAGACAGCCAGGAGTAACCCCTGAGCACCGCCGGGTGTGACCCAAAAACCAAAAAATAAATAAATAAAAATAAACAGGGTGCCAGTTCACTGTCCCTCAGAGGATTGGAGGGATAGATTATAATTTAAAAAAAAAAACATGAACAAATTTTGATGCACACTGCATAAATCTTATTTCGAAGTAAAAAGAAAAAAACAAAAATAGAAATAAATAAATACGATATTTAAAATGAAGAACAAGTAAAGTTAAATCAACAAACTTACCAGTATTTCAATGGAAAATATGGACCTGCTTTTGGTGGGCGTGGTTTGAGATGCCTGCCTAAGACTAAAAGGAGGAGTTGAGAGACAGAAGGAGGGGAATTGGAGAGTTAAGGGAATATCCCACACATGAGTAATGTAGGCTTGGGATGAGTTGGACGCTAAGCAGGACAGGCAGCTGTGGCAAAACAACCAGTGAGCCAGATAAATGTCCTCGGCGGGCCGCATGCGGCCCATGGGCCATAGTTTGGAGACCCCTGATTTAGAGCCTCAGAATGGAAAAGTACTTAAAAGGAGTAGGAGCAAAGGGGGAGGGTCCCCTTACCTCAAGAAATGCCTTGTGGTATGCGTCAGTCACATAGAGGTCACTGCGGCCCCCTGCAACAATACCTAAACAGCCAGAGAGGGCTCTGTGAGGAAAGCAAGCACTTCAGCCCATATTCACCCCAAAATTGTGTTTAGTTTTTGCACCACCCCTGGCGGTGCTCAGGGATCACTCCTAACGGTATACAAGGGAACCATAGACAATACCCGGTGTAAGCCAAGGTTGACGGTGAACAAGACAAAAGCCTTAGCCCTGTACTCTCAGTCCACAACACATGTTTGTTTTGGGACCACACCCAGCAGCGCTCAGAGTTATTCATGGCTCTACACTCAGAAATTGTTCCTGGCAGGCTCAGGGGACCAAAAGGAATGCCGGGGATCAAACTCAGGTTGGGGGACCGAGTGGTGGTGCAAGCCGTAAGGCGTCTGCCTTGCTTGCACTAGCCTAGGACTGACCGTGGTTCAATCCCCAGCATCCCATATGGTAGTCCCCAAGCCAGGAGCGATTTCTGAGCCCTGCATGTCACCGGTGTGGCCAAAAAACAAAACAAATAACAACCTCAGGTTGACTTTGTGAAAGGCAATGCCCTAAACACAGTGCTATTGTTTTGGTCCCTCAACCCCCCACTTTGTTTTTTGATTATTTTGTGTCACACCTAGCAATGCTCTGGACTTACTCCTGCCTCTGCATACAGGAATCACTCCTGTTTGTGCTGGGAAAACATGGCTGCCCTGGATGGAACCTGAGTCAGCTGCGTGCAAGGCAAGTGTCCTACCCGCTGTACTGCCTCTCCAGCCTCTCTTTGTTTTTTAGGATAACGCCCTATTTTAGGATAATTCAGTGGAAGAGCTTACCTGGCTTGAGGCCCTACCTGGTTCAGTCCCTAGCACAGAAATAAGCTTTAATAATAATAATAATAATAATAATAATAATGACAACAACAACAATAATAATAAGTAGGGGGGCTGGAGCGGTGGCACAATCGATAGGGCAATTGCCTTGCACACACTAGCCTAGGACAGACTGGTTCGATCCCCCGGTATCCCATATGTTCCCCCAGCATGTTCCCCCAGCCATGATCAATTTCTGAGCACATAGCCAGGAGTAACCCCTGAGCATCACTGGGTGTGGCCAAAAGAAAGCAAAAAAAAAAATAATAATAATAATAATAGAGAGATAGCACAGCGGTGTTTGCCTTGCAAGCAGCCGATCCAGGACCAAAGGTGGTTGGTTTGAATCCCGGTGTCCCAAATGGTCCTCCGTGCCTGCCAGGAGCTATTTCTGAGCAGACAGCCAGGAGTAACCCCTAAGTACTGCCAGGTATGGCCCAAAAACAAAACAAAATAATAATAATAGTAAGTAGGTGGGGCCGGAGTGGAGAAGGACGGTGGTTCAAATTAATCCCATATCCCATTGATACTCCGAGTCTGCCAGGGGCGATTTCTGAGCACAGAGCCAAGAGTAATCTCTGAGCGCTGCTGGGTGTGACCCAAAAAAACAAAAACAAAAACAAAAAATAATAATAATAGTAAGTAGGGCTGAAGAGTTCGCACAGCAGTTGGGTGTTTGCCTTGCATGCAGCCAAACCAGGACAAACTGTTTCGAATTCCGGCATCCCATATGGTCTCCCATATGCCTGCCAAGAGTGATTTCTGAGTGCAGAGCCAGGAGTAACTCCTGAGTGCTGTTGGGTGTGACTCCAAAATGAAAAATAAATAAATAAATAAAATAATAAGTAAATAAGATATTGTGATGAAAATATTTTTATTTATTTTGATTTGACCTATGATTTCCCCTGGTCTGCTCAGGAATCACTCCAGGCAGGGTTCCAGGGAGCCTGTAAAATGCTGGGGATCAAATCCAAGGCAAGCACCTTACCCCTGGACTATCGATCAGTCTCCTTATTTTTTTTAAGGGAGGCTCAAACCTGACTGTGCTTAGGGCTTACTCCTGGCTCTGCATTCAGAGATTACTCCTGGCTCTGCATTCAGAGATTACTCCTGGCAGGGTCCAGGGACCACATGGAGTGCTGGGGATAGAACCCGGGCTTGCCACATGCGAGGCAAATGCCCAAACTATTATGCATTCCAGCCCCTTACTTATTTTTTGTTTTGGGGCCCATCTGGTGATGCTCAGGGTTTACTCCTGGCTATATGCTCAAGACTCGCTCCTGGAAGGCTCTGAGGACCCTACGGATGCTGGAGTGCAGGCAGACAAATGCCCTCCCCGCTGTAATGTCTCTCTGATTCTTCTCCCCCAAGCCTTTCCCTTTGCTCATAGGGCAGCAGCACCCCACACTCACCGGGCAGCCTGGAGCTCTCAGGGCTGAAGAGGTCCACCAGCCCCATGTCCTGCAGATGCTCCTTGAGGCTAAAGCTGTCCTCGATGCGGAAACGGGGCACATGCACGGCCAGCAGGCTCTCAGCCATCTCGTCCAGCCACTCCTGCAGCAGCTCCGGGCTCAGCTCACGCTCCACCTTGTCCAGGCCCTTCTCCGGCTTGGGCAGGACGAGCACCATGGTGATGTCGTCACCCTTGAATGGTAACTCCAGCACCTGGGTGCCCTCGGCCACGCGCCGGTAGCGAAACTTGCCTTCCTGGTACATCATGGAGGCGAGGCAAGTCTGGTGGTCAGCCCTGTAGAACTGCTCCTGCCGCGTGTTCTCGGGGCTAAACTTGGACTTCCACAGGCCCTGCAACAAGATGCCAGCTGGGACTGACCCTCACACTTTCTTTCCTTTTTTGGGGGGATTTTGGGTTTTGGGGCCACACCCCGTGACGCTCAGGGGTTACTCCTGGCTATGCTCTCAGAAATCGCTCCTGGCTTGGGGGACCATGGGGATGCTGGGGATGAACCGTGGTCCGTCCTAGGCTAGTGCGTGCAAGTCAGATGCCTCATGGCATTTGCCACTGCTCCGGCCCCACTTTCTTTCCCTTTTTGGTTTGTTTTTGGGTTGCACTCAGCGATGCACAGGGCTGACTGCAGGTTCTGTGTTCAGGGATCATGCCTAGCAGTGCTTAGGGGACCGTGTGGGATGCCAAGGATCAAACCTGGCTTATTGCATGCAGGTGCCCTCCCTGCTGTCTTATCACTCCAGCCCGCCTAGAACTATTGACTCTAGACAAGGCCACTTGAGGAATCAACTTTTTTTTTTTTTTTTTTTTTGAGCACCCGGCGGTGCTCAGGGGTTACTCCTGGCTGTCTGCTCAGAAATAGCTCCTGGCAGGCACGGGGGACCATATGGGACACCGGGATTCGAACCAACCACCTTTGGTCCTGGATCGGCTGCTTGCAAGGCAAACACCGCTGTGCTATCTCTCCGGGCCGAGGAATCAACTCTTCAGGCTTCTGCTGAACCTCATACTGGGAGGTTCAGAAGCTTTGGACTGGGGCATTTGAACTACTTATGGGTCTCAGCCCTGCATCGGTAGCCACACTTTTTAGGTCCTCAAGATGTGGCTACTGGGAATCTGTATAAGCCATTTCTCATGCAGGCATCTCCAGATAGAAGCCCAATGGCATAAAAGAGAATGAGCTGAGGCTGGGGCAAGTAGTGATCCTCAGACCCTCCAGGTCCCTCTTGGATTTGGGGTTTTTTTTCCTTTTGATTGTTTGTTTTAATAAATAAACTAGGGGCCGGAGAGATAGCATGGAGGTAAGGCATTTGCCTTTCATGCAGAAGGTCATCGGTTCGAATCCCGGCGTCCCATAAGGTCCCCTGTGCCTGCCAGGAGCAATTTCTGAGCATGGAGCCAGGAATAACCCCTGAGCACTGCCGGGTGGACCCAAAAACCAAAAAAAAAAAAAATAAATAAATAAATAAATAAATAAATAAATAAATGAACAAACAAACTATTTAATTGAATCACCATGATATACAGTTACAAAGTTGTTTGTGATTGAGTTTCAGTCATACGATGTCCAACAGCCTTCAGTGCATATTTGCTGCCACCATTGTCCCTAGTTTCCCTCCCATACGCCGCCCTTTCCCCTACCTGCCTCTGCCTCTGGGCCAGACATTTCTCTTTCTCTCTTTCCCTCTCTCTTTCTCTCTCTCTTTTGCAAACTGTGGTTTGCAATCTGATTATTGAAGGTATCCTGCATTATCATTTTTCTCCTTTCAGCACCCAGTTCTTTTTTGTTTTGTTTTTGTTTGGGGGCCACACCCATTGACGCTCAGGGGTTGCTCCTGTCTATGCACTCAGAAATTGTCCCTGGATTGGGAGAATTGAACCACGTCCATCCTAGGCTAGCGCTTACAAGGCAGATGCCTCACCTCTAGCGCCACCGCTTCGGCCCCATCAGCAACCAGTTCTTGTCCAGAATGACCATTCCCCACACTCATTGTCACAGTGGCCCCTTCTCTGCCCTCACACCACCGCCACTCTTTATTACAAGCTGCCCACCATGGACTGGCCCTCTTGGGCAGTACCTTAAAGTAAATGGTGTTGACTAGCACCAGGACCGTAAGCTCATTGATTGCGTCAGGGGGGATAACATTCGTGATACGACCTTCTGTCTTGTTGGAGATCCAGCTGTTGATGACCTGCCGGGCCTGCTCAGCATTTTCCTGGGGAGAACAAATGGGGAGCAGATCTGCCACCTGCACTAGGAGCCAGCAGCTCCATCCCCAGGGGTTTATTTATTTATGTTTTTGTTTTTCAGGCCATACCTGGCAGTATTCAGGGCTTATGCATGGCTCTGGGCTCAGGAATCTTTCCTGGTAATGCTCATTGACCCCCTCTGGGATCCCAGGATCAAATCCAGGTCAGCCACATGCAAAACAAGCACCTTACTCACTGTACTACTTCTCGGGCACCCAGAATTTCTTTATTTATTCATTTATTTTGTTTGTTTGCTTTTGGTTGCCCCAGGGTTGATCCTGACTCTATGCTCAGAAATCACTCCTGGCAGGCTCAGGAGACCATATGGGATAACAGAGATCAAACCCAAGTCCGTCCTGAGTCAGCTGGGTGCAACTTCAGCCCTTTTTGGTGTTGGTGCTGTTGTTTTTCCTTTTAGTTATTAATTTTTGGGGGGCCATGCTGGCACGCTTCTAGAGGTATTCAGGATACCATGCAGGATACCGAGAATCAAACTCAGATCAGCCACTTGCAAGGCAAGTTTCCTATTTCTCTGTGCTATTTCTGTGCTATTTCTCCAGCCTCTCAGAATGTCTTTTTATCTACTTGGGTGAGTCTAGTGGGTAAAAAATAAAGGATTACAAAAATAAAATAAAATAAATTAAAAAAAAAAGGAAAATAAAGGATTACTATTTTTTTGTTTTGTTTTGGGGCCATACCCAGTGGTGCTCTGGGGTTTTTTCTGACTCTGCACTCAGCCATCTCTTCTGACAGTGCTCAGGGGATCCTATGGAATACTGGGGATCTAACCAAGTCAACCATGTGCCAGGCAAATAAATGGCTGTCTTGCTGTCCTATCGCTCTGGCCCAAGAACGACTATTTTTACAACTTTTTCCAAGCTGTGTCTGTCACTCAAACAAATCAGAATCTAAACCACAGACCCAGTGAGAGCTGAGGCAGCAGCTTCCTAGATCATCTCTCTGCACCTTGCCTTCATAGGGAGCTCACTGGGATCCCACCAACTTTACTTCTCTGGCTCAACATAGCCCAGGACAAACTGGGGGTGCAGAATGGAGGCGGGAACTCACCTTGAAGTCCAGAGGCTGCAACTTGGCTCCATACACGACTTCACTGATGTCCTGGTAGGTCTCGTTGAAGACCAGGGACTTGTCCCCAAAGAGGCGATTAGCCGCCACTAGCTCAGAAGACTTATTAGCCTTCCGGTAGAGGCGACAATTGAGTTTGGCAAAGAAAAAGTGGATCTGGTCTGATGTCTTTTCTGAGATGGTGTCAAACTTGAAAACCTGCAAAGAAGTGGAGACATGGCACAGGGGTGATTTATGTGTGGAAGATGTCAATTTGATCCCCAACACTGTAGAGGGTCCCCCGAACATGGGGTGTCAAGAGTGACCCCCCTGAGCAGAGAGCCAGGAGTAACCCCTGCACATCACTAGGGCTCAAATATACCCCCTCCCCAAAAAAAGTGTGGGGTGACTAAGCTTATGGAATCTGGAAGAAAGTCTGTAGCCAGGAGCTTGGGAAGGGGTGTCAGGGTGATACCTCCATCAGCTGCTTGAGCGTATTGTCGCAGGCTCCCAGCTTAGTCATGGCGAAGGCCGTGGAGATACTTAGGGGTGACAGGAAGATGTTGTCATTGTCATTTTTGGAGTCTGCCAGGTGCTGGTAGAAAGTGGTGGCAAAGCGGGAATTGGCTTTGGACAGCTCCCAGACACGACGGTTGGTAGCCTCGGGGACTCGCCGCTCAGGGATCACGTCCTCCACCGCCTTTTTCTCTGGGGCACGATAGATGCACATGGGGTTCACAGGAATGTCACGTGGCTTGGCTGTGCAGATGTCCTCCACCGGACTCCAGTGTCCGTAAGCACAGCCCCAGGAGCCCACAAGCAGCCAGGAAAGAAGATAGGGCCACCTAGACAGGTACAGAGCATGCAGTGAACAAGGCTGAGACACCTCCTTGGTGCACAGTTCCCCGTACACTTGGCCTGGAAAATCACTGGGGCACAAGGAGGGACCCAGAGCCTTAGATAGACAAGGTCCTTGGAGCCCCCACGTAATATCAGCCCCCAACTCCTTGCAAGTGGATCATTACACAGGTCTGTGTGCTAGTAGGTTGCAATTGGAAGAAACAGATGAGGGGACAGAGCAATAGTACAGCAGGGAGGGTGTTTGCCTTGCACATGGCCACCTGAATTTGATCCCGCATCCCATCTGGTCCCCCAGCCTGCCAGGAGTAATTTCTGAGTTCAGAACAAGGAGTAACCCCTGAACACTGCCGGGCGGGTGTGGCCAAAACGCCAAACAAACAAACAAGCAAACAAAAAAACAGAAGTAACAGATGAGTAGCAGATGATTGGCTGAGGCTGGTGCAACCAAGAAAGCAGTGCTGAACCCGGAGGACTTCATGGGCTGAGCCAGGTTGGCTCCCTAACACTGCATGCACGGTCCCTCCAAGCATGGCTAAGCATGTCCATAGACACCAACCTGGGGGGAGCTCCCAAACTCCAGGAAATTGAAGGGGGGGAGTCAAATGTTTGAAACTTGGTTAGCGGGGACAAAGGGAATAGGGGACAAGGAGATAGAGACAGCACAGAGATAAGGCGCTGGTTTGGCATGTGGCAGACCCCAGTTCTGTCCCTTCTGTTGTATCCTCGAGCCTTGCTTGGAGTGATTCCTGAGTGCAGAGATAGGAACAAGCCAGGTGTGGCCAGGTGTAGTCTCCAAACTAAAATAACAGGGCTGGAGAGATAATACAGTGAGTTGGGCACTTGCCTTATACATGGTCAACTTGGGTTTCATCCCTGGCATCCCATTGGGTCCCTGAGTCTATCAGGTATAATTCCTGAGCACAGAGCCAGGAGTAAGCCCTCAGCATAGCTGAGTGTGAACAAGAAAACTAACCAACCAAGTAAATAAAATAATAATAAAAAATCATTTGAGGGACCCGAGCAATAAGACAACAGGGAGGGCATTTGCCTTACATGAGGCCCACCCATCAGGTTCAATCCCCAGCATCTCATATAGTTCCACAAGCCTGCCAGGAGTGATTCCTGAGGGCAGAACCAAGAGTAACCCCTGAGAGTCACTAGTGATGCCAAAACAAACAAACAAACAAATAAACAAACCATTAGAGGTCTGAAGCACTGCCTGAGGTTGCTCCTGTTTTGTGGCCCCCAAACAAAACAAAACTACATACACAAATAAACCATTTAGTATTTTCGAACCTGAGCAACAACAGAGTGAAGGGTACTTTCCTTGCATGCAAACTACCTGCCTTTGATTCACAGCACCCTATAAGGTTGAGTCCTTATACTATAAGGCTTATAGGGTGGAGTCCCCTGAGCCCTGCCAGGAGTGATCCCTGAGCACAGAGACATCTTCAGGTGTGATCCCCTCCCCACTTCACCCCACACACAAAAAGAGAAGAATTAGGACACGCAGTGAAACAAGCTGAGAGACTCATGTGCAATTTTTGCAGCTGCTCCATCTCCTGGCAGCTACCTACAGAAGTGGACTCTGTAACGTTGGTCCGAGTCTCTGCCATCTGACCCTTCCCTAAAAGGACAAGCCTAACAATCCGAGGGGCAGGGGTAGGGCTGGCTAGAAACAGGATGCAATTGAAGGGTCTCTTGGTGGACTGGAGGCCCCCCTCTGCAGGCCTTTAGGAGCAGATGCGTTGAAGTGAACAGCAAAGCAGAGAGACATGGAAAGTGAGGAGTGAGAGAACTCAGGCCTTCATCTCCCCACAGTGCTCACCCCAGCCCATGGGGTCCTGGGAGCTCTTTTAAGCCTAAAGAAACCATAGTTCCACTTCTAGTTTCATCGGACCCTTGGATAAGGATGACCATGTGGAGCCGAAGTGATAAGACAACAGGGAGGGCACTTGCCTTGCATACAGTTGTCCCGGGTTCGATTCTGGAACCTCATATGGTCCCCTGAGCCCAGACAGGAGTGATTTCTGAGAAAAGAGCCATTGGCACCCCCTAACCATCACCAGGTATTGTCTAAAAAACAAGCACCCAAATAAATGAAGAAAAATAAGAAAGGGGAGGGGCCGGGCGGTGGCGCTGGAGGTAAGGTGCCTGCCTTACCTGCGCTAGCCTAGGAGACGGACCGCGGTTCGATCCCCCGGCGTCCCATATGGTCCCCCAAGCCAGGAGCGACTTCTGAGCGCATAGCCAGGAGTAACCCCTGAGCGTCACTGGGTGTGGCCCAAAAAACAAAAAAAAAAAAAAAAAAAATAAGAAAGGGGGGCCAGAGAGCACAGAAGTAGGGAGTTTGCCTTGTAAGCAGCTGATCCAGGACAGATGGTGGTTCGAATCCTGGCATCCTATATGGTCCCTTGTGCCTGCCAGGAGTGATTTCTTTTTTTTTTTTTTTTTTTTTTTTGGTTTTTGGGCCACACCCGGTAACGCTCAGGGGTTACTCCTGGCTATGTGCTCAGAAGTTGCTCCTGGCTTGGGGGACCATATGGGACACCGGAGGATCGAACCTCGGTCTGTCCAAGGCTAGCGCAGGCAAGGCAGGCACCTTACCTTTAGCGCCACCGCCCGGCCCCAGGAGTGATTTCTGAGTGCAGAGCCAGAAACACCACTGGGTGTGACCCATAAAAACCAAAAAAAAAAATAAATAAATAAATAAATAAGAAAGGGACTTTTGGGACTGGAGCATTAGTAGAGCATGTGGCATGTGGGGCACTTGCCTTGCACATGGTTGACTTGGGTTTGATCCCTACAGGGTCCCCCAGACCCACCAGAAGTGATCCCTGAGCAAGAGTATGCTCAGCCCTTGAGCATCATCAGGTATGACCCAAAAACCAAAAACCAAGAAAGAGGCATGCATGTAGAGTGAGAAGGCCAGAGAACAGCATTTGGAGTGGGTGTTTGGGGCTCAGAGATGCCCGGATTCAACTCAGCCTCCTTCCAGCACAGGTTAGACTCAGGATAAAACTGTCTCTGGTGCTGGTGCTGCTTCTTTCTATCAGGGTGTTCACAACCATGCCCCTTTATTTCTAACCCTGAGACAGAGGTTAAGGAAGACAAAGACGCTGTCCAGGAGGGCCCAGGCTTCTCATAGGAGACAGGGTCACCCTGATGGGCCACCCAGGCTCAGCCAGAGAAGACCACTCTCACCTGGTCGCCACAGGTGTGGTTCGGCCC